>NC_081386.1:22632135-22932135 GCF_030684315.1 Stegostoma tigrinum | reverse complement strand
ACCACACTGTTCTGATCCCATTTTCCAGCGCTCGATGCCTTGCTGAACTTTGCACATTAGTGAGGTGCTGGAGGTTTTCTGAGCGTTGGTGTCATTGATGAGACCACATCTATTGCCCATGCACCCCCTCAGGTTCAACAAGATAGTAGTGGTCATTCTTAGCAGTTGTCTGAGTCATTTTCACAACAGGGTTGATTACTGTGGTCACTTCAGAGGGAATGGAAAGCCAACAATGTGTAGTGTGCGAGTGGAGGCTCATGTGGCCCAGACTGAGAAAAGTGATAGATCCCATTCGTATAAGTACATTGGTGAACCAGATGGGTTTTAATGACAGCTTTTCACAATCATTCCTTCCAGATGTTAGCGCAGATATCACTTGTTATCTTCAGTTCAGTTCCTCAACTTGAACTCATGACCACAAGTTACCAATCTAGTTCCATTAACCATAACTCTACATTTCAAAGGGTCACTTTTTAAAGCTAAACATCATGACAAGGGATTTATTCATTTTTCATAGAATCTTCCTTACAGTGTGGGAACAGGCCCTTTGGCCCAACAAGTCCATGCCAACCCTTCGAGCATCCCACCCAGACTCATCTTCCTGTAACCCACCTCATCTACACACCCCTGAACACTACAGGCATTTTAGCACGGCCCAATCCACCTAGCCTGCACATCTTTGGACTGTGGGAGGAAACTCATGCTGACTCGGGGAGAAGGTGCAGACTCCACACAGACAGTCACCCGAGGGTGGAATTGAACCCAGGTCCCTGGTGCTGTGAGGCAGCAGTGCTAACCACTGAGCCATTGTGCCACCCTTGAGATCACTTGAGATCTCTTGCAATGCACTTTCTGGGAAGGGATAGGCTGAAAAAAAAGCTTTTGTAAGTTTTATAAGATTTTATAAGTTGTTACTTTGCCTCTGTGAAAGGCATTTGTTCATTTCAGAGTGCGTTGGATCCAACTTCCAAAGCTTTACAGAAAATTGGAGTCTTTTTTAATCTTTATCCTGTCTCCTCAGTAGACTGGGAGCTGAGTTTGTGGCCTTACCTTGGCCCTCTGATGAGGAAGGAGAGGAGGAGCACCCAGCAACACTGGCAGGAATGAGGGTAGGCTTCTTCTCACCCAGATGCCTCTCTACAAATAGGAGGGATGAACATGGAGAAGGCAGATAACCCCATGCAGGGGGTACAGGCAGAGGACCTGCCTTGCTGGATGGAGAGGTTCCGAGATCCTCAACAACTCGTTGCTGACGTTTGCAGCCTCCTAGAAGATGGGGCACATGGGTCACTCATCAAGCTCACAACCATCTAAAATGTCTTCACCTACAGCTCCCTGCAAGGTGATATCTGCAGAGTGTTGGCGTGTTGCCTGCCATTGACTATCCCAAGTGATAAAGAGTGGTCTAGGCCCAGAACATCAGTTTTCCTGCTCCTCAGATGCTGCTTGGCCTGCTGTGTTCATCCAGCTTTACACCTTGTTATCTCTGATGGATATCAAGGTTGGCTGCTAGTGAATCCAGCCAGAGCGAGTCCTTGGATTTATCTCTGTGACTGGTTTCTCACTGCTACAGAGCAATTCATGGCATCGTGGATCTGGCAACCAGTTGTCCTGTAATTTAGGATCATCCTGCCATTTGATACATTGTCCCATATTTTATATTATGTTATTTTCAGAAAATGCCACTTGTCCCAACATTTTACAGGATTTCTTGGGGAGGGATCCAGGAAACTGTCAGGAGTCTACTGGCACTGCTGTCTTTGTTTCATGTGCACTCACATTCTCCTACCTGCACCTGCTTGCATGCCCCAATCCCCAGACTCTCACCTCCCGAACTCCCACATTCTCACCTCCTCCACCCTGCACTCCACCTCTCTCAACCTTCCCCAACATCTCACCAGCACCTCCCCCACCCCCAAACTCCCACCAGCACCTCCCCCACCCCCTCACTCCCACCAGCACCTCCTCCACCCCCACACTCCTACAAGCACCTACCCACCTCCACTCTCCCACCAGTACCTCCCCCACCCCCCCATTCCCACCAGCACCTCTCTACACCCACAAACTGACAAGCGCCTACCCCGCCTACCCCACCTCCACACTCCCACCAGTACCGCCTCCACCCCCCCACTCCCACCAGCACCTCCCCCACACCCACACTCCCACCATCACCTCTCCTACCTTCATACTCCCAGTACACATGAGCACAAGAGTAATTATTAACCAAGGAATGCTGTAGATGTGAGTTCATTTTACTGAACAGATTTACAGGTGCCATTGGGAATACATCAGCAAAGATGTTTAGGATGAAACTGGCATGCTGTGCCTTGAACCACATATAGCAGTAGAGAGGAGGGTCACTCTGCATCTTTGGAAGAGGAGGAGGGAGAAGAGACGAGGCAATAAGGGGAAGTATCGATGTGGTCCGAATGTCTGCAACTGTTCCCTTAGCTGCTAGGGATACCCAGGATGGGATCCAACTTGGGTACACTTCACCTAATCTGTGTCAGGGGAGCCATTTGGCACCTACTGTGTGTACCAACCAAGCCCTACCCAGACTTGAGCACCATGCAGCCATAACACCAATGATGCATCACAAAGCATGGATTAACCTATCTTGGCGAGTCTCCATCACTCCAGTAGAAGTTGCTCTTTTGCCTGTTTTACAATATTTCCATTCTGAAAGGGTTCCTTTAAACACAATACTTCGACAATCAGAAGTTGGTCAGAATCGTGTCTGCCTACTCTAATTGATCAAGCAAATGAAAATTGGAACAATTTTGCCGTGGTGCAAGCGAGACACCTGGAAAATTCTGCTAATCCAATTTCCGGTTCCTAACATGTTTGCTGGCCCCTCTCACTTCGAATGGACCCCAACTTGAACATTATCCCACAGGTGCGCTGCCTTTACTAAAGCTAACAGTGAATGGGCTGCTACTTTCTGCCATGGGCTTCTCATTCCTGGGATTTCTTATCTCTGCTGCTCCTCCTCTTCCACTATTGTGCAGATCCCACTGGGTTGCACAGTCCATCTGAAATAAAAACAGAGGCTGCTGGGGAAATTCATGGTCTGAGGAGAGATAAACAGAGTTAATGTTTCGAGTTCAATATGATTCATCTGCAGAATGTCAGCTCCATCTGAATTGAAAACTGCTCAGGTACATTGAGGCCAATCACACTTCGAGGCAGTCAGTATAGCTTCAGTGACTCCATCTCAAAAATGAATTCCTTTGGTGGTATAACCCTTTGGAGGCCGGAAGGAGCCCTGAGGTTGTGAAAGGTGCTGTATATGTGAAAGACTATTATCTGAAGACCAAGAATCCTCCCTTAGTCAACACTCTACAATAGACGAATTTGGTCATTCATTTGTGGAATCTTGCTATGTGCTTTTTTTCAGATTGTGAAGAAAATTTCTGATAAACTTCAAATCTCAGATGATTTAAGCCCATGCCATGCCTGAATTTTTGATGCAAATTTATACCTGTGCTTTCTTAGCCTAAGTGCAGGGAACTTACATTTTGCATCATTGATTAAGTTAAGTGAGAGTAGAAGAGGCTTCCAGAAGAGGTATCTTGGAAGCAAAAGATATTCACAAGAATCAAAATATCTCAGCATAAACCTGGTGTGTGTCAATAACATGCTAATTTCCTCTGGTAGAAAGCTACAATTCTTGACCTGTGCCATTATAACTGTCCCCTGTTGGACCTGTTTCTTCGTGAAAGTGCAGGCAGATTAAATTATCATGGGAGGGTAGTGGAAGAACGCTAAAGAATGGTGATTGTTTTTTGCATGAAAATCTCTCTAAAGCAAGTAGTTGTTTCAAAATGCAGACATGAGCAATTGGACACAGCTTCCATTAAAAGCTGCTGCCATCCTTCGGAAATTAATCTTATTCAGTAAGCAGAGCAGTAATCGTGTCTTCTTCCAGATAAATAGTCATATTAAAAAAGCAATAAACTATTGAAATTATTCCTTGTTTGAAAGGCTGTATATTTGCTAAGTGAAATATATGGGTAATAATGTCACCAATTATCTTGTCCAATACAAATTCCTTTTGCATATTAACCAGCCAATGGCTGTTTTGTCGTAATGGGCAGTACTTAATAAAATGACATCTGATGTGAGATTTATCAGAATTTGGTATTTTGTCAAATTTATTATAAATAATTATCCCTCTGAGAGTTTTCTTCATTTAATATCATTTAATCTTTTAAAGCCAACTACACCAGTCTCTTAAAACCATAAGTAATCAAACTGACATATTATTATGATAAAATATTGTGTTTATCTTGTTGGTTAAATTTATAGAGAGCAAGCCAGATTTTTCTTTAGTCCCCGTTTCTCATTTCCTGGATTATTATGAAAAACAATTCCTGATCATTTGAGTAGGTGTATTCCAGCCGCATTTCAGTACTCAGGCACCATTGAAGTTCTCTGGGGATGCTGTTGCTGAAAATATTCTTTTTCAGATGAGAAATTAAACTTGTTTTGGTGGATGTTCAAGTGGGCCAGAAGGGAGCAGATGCCAGGGTGGCACAGTGGCCTCAGTGTTCAGCACTGCTGCCTCACAGAGCCAGGGACCTGGGTTTGATTCTAGCCTCAGGTGACTGTCGGTGTGGTGTTTGCACATTCTCCCCCTGTCTGCATGGGTTGCCTGTGGGTGCTCCGATTTCCTCCCACAGTCCAAAAATGTTCAGGGTAGGTGGACTGGCCATGCTAAATTGCCCGTAGTGCCTGGGCATGTTTTGGCTAGGTGGGTCAGACGCAGGAAAATATAGGGGAATGGGGCTGGGTGGGATGCTCTTCAGAGGGGCAGTGTTGACTTGTTTGGCCAAATGATCTATTTCCACACTGCAGGGATTCTATGAAAAGATCCCAAGGTATTCCTTTGAAGAAGTGCAGCTGAGTTCTTCCTAGTGTCTGAGTTAATGTTTATCCCCTCTACTAATAACACATAAGATAAACTAATATAATCTAGTCATTAGTGTATTTCTAATTGGAAGAGCTTGCCAGGCAGAAATCAACAGACGCTTCTCTACGTAACTTCAGTGGCTACCTTCAAAATGAATTCCTTTGGTGGTATAACTCTTTGGTGGGGTAGGAGGTGCCCTGAGGTTGTGAAAGGTGTTGCATAAATGAACGACTATCATCTGGAGAGCAAGGATGCTCCCTAGGGCAACACTCTACAACAGAACAATTTGGTCATTTATTCATTTGTGGAAAGTTGCTATGTGCAAGTTGGTTACTGACTTTGCTTTCAAGCCAGTGTTGATAGTCACAGTGGTGGTTAATTTGGTATAACGTACCCCTCAGTGTGCACCCTTAGTCTTCAGCACCTGTCCATGCTGTCCTGGGGTTTCTTGGTCTTTGGGTAGAACATAGCAGAATGGGCACGGACCTTCTCTTACCAGAGGCTGGGAAGATAGAAGTTGGGGCAATCACAATCAATCATCTCATGCTCTGCTAGCCTAGTGGGCTGGTTACATCAGGTGATTGGCACCAAAAGCTCATTGTCCTGTGGTTTCACCCATCCTTTTTTAACCATATGGCGATCACTCCAGATATGTAAATCGCCCAGCGTTAGAAATTCTGATGGCCCTGGAACTGGACAGGAGCAGTACAGTTAGGGTATGCCAGGAACAGAGATGGGAGTAGGGCAAAGAAAACTACTCAATGCAGTTACAGTTTGATACATACGTATTGCCTAACTATTTTCGCACTCTCTAATAATGTTGCATTCCTGTTGTTTAATTATTTCTGAAACATGCCTCTGATTATACTCTTGTACACAGAAACCCGTGTAGAAAATGGGAAACACAAGCGGGAGAAGACCATTCAGCCCCTTGCTGCTCTGCTATTCAGGACTGACCTTCAACTTCAACATCAATTTCCCATAATATTCCCGAATGTACAAGTCTATCCATTTCTGACTTGATTATATTCAATGACTGATCCTCCATGGCCCTTTAGGACTGAGTATTCCAAAGATTCGCAACCCTCTGCATGAGGAAATTGTTTCTTATCTCAGCCCTGAATGGTAAAGCATTTGTTTTGAGAGTGTGCCCCTCTCGTTCTAAACCCTCTCATAGCGGAAACATCCTTCATGCATCTACACTTTTAATGAGATATAAATATATATAAGTTTTGTCTTTGTTTATATATAAAACTTTAAGTAAAACATTATAAAATGTGTCCTGACACTGACTGATACAATCCTAGTTCCAAATCAACAACACAAAGGTTACTCTGTCACTCTGTCTCGGTTTCCAGGTCGCTGTGACTGATAGTCATATGATAGCTGTTGCAGTGGAGAGAGCAGTGTACACATGGGGAAGCAATACGAAAGGCCAGCTCGGTCACGGGGACTTGCAATCACGTTCAAGACCTCAGCTGGTGGAAGCGCTCAAAGGAAAGTTTATTGTCAGGTAATAAAGTTTATGAGCTCATGGGTCAGAGCCTCTGGGCCAACGCAGCTTATGAAGAGAAAGGACATAAATAGCAGATTTATCTTCCTGATAGTTAGGCATTAGCCAACGATTCAACTCTGTGATTTTTCAGGTGAATATTTATTCATTTGTCAGGATATCTCCAATTATTCTCACAAGGCACAAACAGCTATAGAAGGCTAAACTTTTCCCAGACTTCACCTGATGAAGGAGCAGCACTCCAAAAGGTTGTGATTTGAAATAAACCTGATGGACTATAACCTGGTGTCATGTGACTTCTGATATTGTCCACTCCAGCCCAACACTGGCACCTCCACATCATTTTCCCAGCCTTGTTGAGTTAAGGAATTCAACATAAAAGCAGAAAAACCAAAATGGGAATAACTTGCTCAATAAATACTTGTTTGGAGATTTGTTTGATGCCTGTTTACAGTTGAATCTGAAAATTAATCGTCAAACGGATTTTACAAACCATTTGAAGACTAGCTGGGAGGTTCGTGAGGTGGTAACTAACACAGAGAATGCTGGTGCATTTCAGCAGATTAGGCAGCATCTTAACGTTTTGATCAGGGCCTGACTCTTCACAGAATCCTTACAGTGTGGGAACAGGCCCTTCGGCCCAACAAGTCCACGCTGACCCTCAGAGCATCCTACCCAGACCCATCCCCCTAATCTACACATCAGCAATTTAGCACAGCCAATCCACCTAGACTGCACGTATTTAGACTGTGGGAGGAAACTGGAGCATCTGCAGTCATTTGAGAGTTGTTTATCTTTATTTGAGAGTTGGTAAGCTGGCAGCATAAAGCTTTGCGAGGATTCAGCCTGCTAATGACCAGCAGTGAGTAGCCAACTAAGTTAATCAACTGTGATCAATTATGCTAATTGTTCATGTCCATTTTACAATTCTGTCAATATTTTACCAGATATGAAATATGAGGAGCCCCTATTGAAGGCTCAACTCAGACTCCTGCAGCTTCCCATAGTAGGCCATCCTTTCCCAAGACCTCATGGCCTATAGAGAGTGTCTACTGACAGCAATGGTCACGCTGTAGCTGCTAGAGGGCTCCCCCACTGAAACACCAGGGTTAGCATGCATAACCCAGCACATCACTACTCCATTCCCCAGCCCTCAGTATGAAAGCATCCTGTTTTCTCCTTGTAGGCCGAGCAGTAGCCACCTGTATCAATGACGCTGCTGGGCCTGCAGATTGAACTGTGCTATCAGCCTACTGGCTGGGCTCAGAGCTCATAATTAACTCTGACAAGGAAATTGCTACATCAGGCCTACCATACATACAATGTCAGGTCCCACATTTAGATTAGATTAGATTCCCTACAGTGTGGAAACAGGCCCTTTGGCCCAACAAGTCCACACCGCCCCTTGGAGCATCCCCCTATAACCCACGTACCCCTGAACACTACGGGCAATTTAGCATGGCCAACCCACCTAGCCTGCACATCTTTGGACTGTGGGAGGAAACAGGAGCACCTGCAGAAACCCATGCAGACCCAGGGAGAATGTGCAAACTCCACACAGACAGTTACCTGAGGCTGGAATCGAACTCGGGTCCCTGGCGCTGAGAGGCTGCAGTGCTAACCACTGAGCCACCATGCCGCCCTAAAAGAGGATTCTATACCTTCCGACTGTACATCAATAGCATATGGACGTACATGGAATAGTGTAGGTTAGATGGGTTTTAGATCGGTACGACAGGTCAGCACAACATCAAGGGCCGAAGGGCCTGTACTGTACTGGAATGTTCTATGTTCTAATTCTTGTCATTGATTTAATTTGAACACTTTTCTCCCAAATAATCTTTGAGCCACATGTTTACCTTTTTAATCTTGTTGACTGCATGCCAATTTACTCAGAGCTCAGGTAGTAATCCAGAAATTATTACCTTTCTGGTTCTGCCTTTTAATTTAGCCCTTAGCTGCTCATACTCCCTCAGCAGCACATCTTTCCTCTTTCTGCTTATATCGTTGGTACCTATGTGGACCATGACAACTGAATCTTCCCCTCTCACTCCAAGTTCCTGTTCAGTCTAGATGAGGTATTCTGAACCTTGGCACCAGTAGTCCTTTAAGACTCTTGATCCTGGCAACAGAGGACAGTGTCTATTCCCCTGACGATACTAACCCAGGTTAGTGGGGTAAAACTGGGAAAGCACTTCAATGGGTTCCTGTCGTCAAGGGTTGCTGGAATGGTTCTTATGATCCTTGTGATGATCAAAATACTGCTGCTCAATTGTCCTACTCCAGATGCTTCTATGAGATATTTAGCGGGATTGAGATCACTAGAACTGAATAGCATGCAAAATGTAATGTATTTGTAGAATCATGGAATCCCTGCAGTGCAGATAGAGGCCACTCAGCCCATCAATTTCTCACTAACCCTCTGAAGAGCATCCAACCCAAACCCACCTGTCCCTGTAACCCCACAATCACCATGGCTAATCCACCTAACCTGCACAACTTTGGACTGTGGGTGGAAACCAGAGCAGCCAACAGAAACCCACACAGATGCAGGAGAATGTGTAAGCTCCATACAGACAGTTGCCAATGGCTGGAGTTGAACCAGGGTCCCTGGTGCTCTGAGGTAGCAGGGCTAACCACTGAGCCACCATCCCACCCCATAACTACATGTGGCTAATAATCATACTTTGTGGCTAAATGATTTGTTTTTAAATAAATATTGGCCAAGGCAACAGAGATAATTCCACCTTCTTCAAACTGTGATATGTATCTATGACATTTGCCTGCAATGGGCAGACTGAGCCTCGGTTTAACATCTCATCTGAAAGACACACCTTTTGACAGTGCGGCACAGCCTCACACCTGCACTGAAGGCTCAGCCTAGTTTAATGTGCTCACAAATCACAGTGGGACTTGGTGCCTTGACTTTCAGATTCAGGGGAAAGAGTGCTATCAATTGAGCTGCAGCAGGGAACACAATTGGCCTCTGATGATGTACCACCCACAGAAAGTTTCTACCTCACGCTACCTCGACAATAGTAAAACTTGGGGCTTCTCCCTAACCCACACAATGTGCTTCTTTTCAGGGCCTGTTGTGGCGATGGATTCAGTGTGTTTCTCAGTGATAATGGAATTGTAATGACTTCTGGAGATGGAGCCCAAGGCTGCCTTGGGCATGGGGACCACTTTAGTACCTCCAGGCCTTGTTTGATTGAAGCTCTACTCAGTGTCAATGTTAGGATCATTGCGTGTGGCCTGCAACATGTGTTGTGTGTCACTGGTGAAGGTAAGGTGAGTAATTTGTTTTTAAAGTTTGCAAATGTCTGTACAGTTATGTCTAATCAGAGGTAGCCTTGGTTGCTCATTGCATGAGCCAAATGTCTCTGCTGGTCTTAGCGGAGGAGATACAGCTGCAGTAAAAAGATTTTGTGGTATTGAAGTCAGAAGCCACATGACACCAGGTCCAACAGGTTTATTTAAAATCACAAGCTTTCAGAGCACTTTCCTTCATCAGGTCACCTGCTGACTGAGCAGTGCTCCAAAAGTGTGTGATCATAAATAAACTTGTTGAACTATAAACTGGTGTTGTGTGACTTCTGAACTGGTACACCCCAGTCCAACACCAGCATCCCCACATCTTGGTGTTAAAGAAGTAGAGCTAGTGTCTGGGATGTACAGATTATGGACAGAGTGGGAGCAAGCCATAGAGAGATGTGAAAATGAGACTGAATACTTTGAAGTTACAGCAATTTAGGGTATGGTGTCAATTGGAAACATAAGTTATGTATAGCAAAACACTTGGAACTGCTATTTGTCATATTGTTTGAATTTGTTTGGTGTTCATTCCCTAACACCTGTACAGAGACTCAAAAGTTGAAGTGCATTATGATTACAACCAGGCACTTAAACCACAATGTCAGCTGCCCAGCATATGTTGAAAGCACTGAAGCTAAGTTTGAGGTGTCTGGATTGATTTGGTGCTGCTTTGTTATGTGACCTGTGCTCCCCATGCCACTCCCCCACCCCTCAAATAAAGGTGGACGGAATCTTTTGCAGCTCACTGTAGGTTGCACATTTCGATGAAACAGAAAGAACCAAAACAATCGTTTGATGAGGAACATATGCCTGGATTGGAAGAGATATTTCACGAGTGGTAGAGGTGGAGTCATAAGTCACTATGACTGAAAAGATGGACATACTGATGATTGCAAATCACTTCACATGAACAAGTCAAAGAACTTCTATTTAATTGTCATGTTCTCTGTTATATGAAAGTAGTGAATATCCCATGGCGTTGTTAAAGGTAGGTAATCTGCTTTGTTACCGTGGAACTATTACCTCTAATAATTCACCCTTGTGCTGCTATGAGGCATCTGTGTTTAATGTTGTCTGGCCCCTTTAACACCATAATCCCTATTTGCTTTGACTGGTTTTTACCTGGCTTCTTGACAGGAGTTATAAGTAAGTGGGAATTCAGGCATGGTGCTCGAGATTTTCTGTCCATTAATTTTAACTTCTGAATGTGAATTCCTAATTTATGTTTCCTTGTACATCAGGAGTGCTAGATCGTAAAATTTTCCCCATAATTTTCAGCTCACTATTAGTCATCATTGGGATTACTGATGCCATTATACGCCTGGATGAGTTTCAATTCTCTGCTAGTGCAATTTATTCTGTTCACCACAATTGTTAGTTTCCTCATGTGGGAAATAATGGAGAGATTTATTTCCACCTGTGAACAACCCATCCTGCATCTTCACATTTGTAAAGTTATGTACTTTATATTCATTATTTCTGTGATTCTGCCTCAAGTGCTTTATGAAAAAAATGCTAAAATTATCTTCTAAATTCTAAATGGTCAGAGCTGGTTGTTTTCATATAAGTCCAGCTTGAGCAGCTTTCAG
Organism: Stegostoma tigrinum; assembly: GCF_030684315.1. Classification (NCBI taxonomy): domain Eukaryota; kingdom Metazoa; phylum Chordata; class Chondrichthyes; order Orectolobiformes; family Stegostomatidae; genus Stegostoma; species Stegostoma tigrinum. Next base: position 22,920,806 of record NC_081386.1, on the reverse strand, counting down.
GTTTAAGGTGCTTACAGAGTATCCATTGAACCATCACTGTTTGGTAATTCTCCTCCGACAACTCTTCTGGAAAAGAATTGAAAATGTTTGTGAGGATGAGCAGAGTAAGATTATTTCCACTGGTGACTGAATTGTTACCAAGGGCCATAAATTTAGAGTTAGTGCTAAAACCATAAAGATGGTAAATCAGAAATTTTTGCACATAAAACATTGTTGCAATATGGAATGTATTACTGCAAATGGATATAGTTCCCTGTAGCCATAAGGACATTGAAGACATCATTTTCTGACTATTTTCTGGTGGCAGGAATTTAGCACATCATCAGTACAGCACCCAAAAACCTGAGAAGAAAGGATGAAGGAAAACTTATTATGAATACTGCTCCATTGCCAAGTGTGAACAATGGGCAGAATGCTATTTCTGCTGAATTATCTGTTGTTCCATAAAAAGCAGGCAAATTTATATCTTGCTTAGGTTCAGTAAAACTGAAGTATGAACCAAACTGCTCCTACACTCACACACCCCCAACAAAGCTTTCTGGATTTGGCTAGTCTGAGCATCACAGTTAACTGACTCACTTCAGGTTAACTGAATTGGATTGAGTTCCACAAGTTTTCTGTTCTGGAAGCATTTTTTGTTTTAATCGAAGTGATGGAGAATGAGCTGGGGTTCTTTCATCTCCTTCTAGGTGTTTGCGTGGGGGAATGGAAAATATGGTAAACTGGGACTTGGGAATGATGATGACCACTGCTCACCAATGGAGGTATCGTTTGAGAAGCAGATCTTTGTAAGGGATGTAAAGTGTGGTGTGGACGGTACCATGTTCTTAACAGGTATACATCTGATTTTCTATTTTACTTTAACTCCTTAGAAACAGTCAAACTAATTGAGTTTTGCTATAGCTGATACTGTACAGTAATCCGTTAACTTAGTATCGAAATCAAAACACCATTTAAGAATTCAGCCCTGTTTAAAGTGATTATTATCATCAATTCCCCAGTGAAAAGAATGTTAACATAATGATTATGTAACTGCTTTAGTAATGACCCAGAGACATGACTCAAATTCCATTGTTGCAACTTGGAAATTTAAATTCAAATAATTAAATAAACCTGGTCATAAAAGCAGCATCAGTAATTGAAACAGTAAAATTACTAAGTGTTCATAAAACTCCATCTGATTTCTTTTAGAGAAGGAGTGGGTGATCTGATAGAGGTTTATAAAATCATGAGGGGCAAAGATAAGGTGAATAGCAAATGTCTTTTCCCTAGGGTAGGGAAGTTCAAACTACAGGGCATAATTTTAAGGTGAGAGGAGAAAGATTTAAAAGGGACCTGAGGGACAACTTTTTCACACAGAGGCTGGTTCATATGTAGAATGAACTGCCAGAGAAAGTGATAGATGCTGGTACAGTTCTACCTAAAAGACATGTAGACAGGCACAGGAGTAGGAAAAGTTTGGAGAGATATGGGCCGAACACAGCCAAATGGGATTAATTTAGTTTGGGAACACTGGATGAATTGGACTGAAGGGTCTGTTTCCATGCTGTATGACTGTATGACAATGAAATCTGCTGTTCTTACTGGATCTGGTCTATGTGTTACTGTATACCCAGAGCAATATAGCTGACTGCTAACTGATGATTATGTCAGATCACTTCAATTTTTAGGAGGGCTGGAGGACCTCAGGAGCCACAATGAAATAACCTATCAAACCACTCAGTTGTACTAAACCTACGATAAGAACGTCTAATAATAAAAAGAAAAATCTGGAGCAACTGCCTGGCATCAGCCAGACATGACAAGGGAACACCCAGCCCAGTTACTCCTCCAAACTCCACTTCAGTATCTGCTGGCGACTTGGGACAAAATTGGGAGATTTGTCCCATTGGTGAACCATGCAGCAACCTGCCACAGTCATACCCATACCTTGCACAGAATGTTCCAGATTCCTCCATTCACCATCCCTAAGTAGATCTTGCCCAACCAACAGGATGAACACACACAAGCTGAAGGCTCTTTGTGGCACACAGATAATGTCCCTGCCCCTGGACCAGAGATCTGGGTTCAAGACCTATCTTTTCCAGGAAACATCTCACAATATATCTAACCAGGTTGATTCAAAACACTTAAACACACAAAGTGGCAACAGAGAGTTAAATGGTTGGGAGGAGAACCTGGGAACCTTCAGCATTGTATTTGGGCTTCATGAAGTTTCATAACATGAGATCAAATATGGGCAAGAAGACCATTGGCTGACTACAGCCTACTGTCTCTGTCATATACAAGGAAAATACATGGATGCTGGGCATGTGAAATGCACTATGCAGGAGAAATTCAGGCAGTCTGGCAGCATTTGTGGAGAGAAAGAAACAGAGTAAATGTTTTGAGTCCAGTATGACTTTTCTTCAGGAGTTCAGAGTTTCTCCAGCAAGTTGGGAGTTTCACTAGCATTCTTTACGATTGTTTCATTCGTCCTTCATACTGAATGCAACTTAGGTGTGATATTTTCAGTCTGATGTGTTTTTTTCAAATTGAAAATAGGCTACATTTATGTGTAGCAATTCCTGTAATATTTTGTTGGTATCAAAAATGAAGACTTTCAACTATCTTCATGCCGCATGGTGATGATTTCTTGTGGCCCATGATCTATTTCCTCATTAGTGAGTTTGCAAGTGGGAGGTGGGGGGCTTGTGCCTGTAAATTTCCTCATGAGGCCTTCCTACCGAGGTCAACCTGCCTAACTTGTTTGCAATTTTCTGGAGGAATATCAAGGCCTAAGCCATTGGCCCATCCTTGCTTCAGTTGAGGTCATTTCAGGGCTGCTCCCTGCCCTTATTGATTAGCAGATGGAGGGGAGATGTTTGGAGGCTGCAGCAGGCCCCCAGAGAGTGAGTTTACTCCTGCCTTAGCTGGGAAAGTGATGGGAATGGGCACCCCCTCCTCTTAACACATTAGGTACCCCATCGCCTACCCCACACCACCCCTGCATCCTAAGGTACAAAATCATAAACAATAAAAAAGTAAATGCGCCCATATCTTGATCACTTTTCACTGCATCAGTACTTGTCTGTTAGTCTTTTAGGGGTAGTGTTATACAAACAATGGTATTAGCTTTTACACAGATACATGCTTTTCTTCTGAAATTTTTATTTTGTGATCAATAGATGCCGATAGCGTGCTGGCTTGCGGTAATAATCAGTACAATAAACTGGGTTTGAATGAGAGACGGGGCCTCCTTATGCAAATGACTTTGCTGTTTGCCAGAGTGAGTATCCTTTAATCCTGTGTTTTTCAGTTATTGATGTGATGGACAACTATCGTCTTAATTTTATACCTGGTCACCTATTTTAATACATGTAGGTCTGAATTAAAACTTGTATATTTGATCAGATTTAACAGCTTTTAAAAGCAAAACACTATGATGCTAGAAACCTAAGCTAACAAAAATTTAAAAGAAACACAGAGATTGCTGGGGAGTCTCAGCAGGTCTGATGGCATCCACGGAGAGAGACACAGAATTAACATTTTAAGTCAAGTACGACTGTTCTTCAGGACTGAGGTTCTAAACAATTCTGAAGATCTAAAAAGTTCTGAAGAAGAGTCATTCTGGTCTTGAAACATTAATCCTGTTTCTCTCTCTCCACAGAGGCTGTCAGACCTGCTGGATTTCTTCAGCACGCTTTGTGTTTGTTTTTAATTTCTGTTAGCTCAGCTGTTGTGAATTTCCACATATTATCTGAGAGTTGTATTGTATTCATAGGCTGCCATAGGATAAGGATGGAATTTCTTTTGAACAGTAGCTGACAGCAGGTTTTAAAATATATTTATGTGTTGTCTTGCTGTGGTACAGCAGGGTTGGATTGTCATGCTGGCTTCCTGACTTACTGATAAAACAAACACATGGAGCCAGTTCCTATAATGCAAAATGGTGTGCAATTCTTCTCGCACCCAGCCTTTGGATTAGAATGATTATAGTTGCAAAATAGGAGCCACAATATTAAGTATATCAGAACGTTACTGCGCTGCTTGCTGGTCAGTCATGGGGAGGGGTTTGAAGAGAATTTGCTGGTCCCCAGATGTAAAAGGAATCCAGGGGACGCCGGAACTTGCCTTGTGTGGTCTGAAGGAAAAGCTCTGGTCCAAAAAGGAAAGCAAAAACACAAGGAGCACGGCAGACAGAAGCGTAAGCTGTGTTTCTGCATCCGTGGGGAAAAGTTGTGAATAAATCTTTCTAAAATTTGTGATAAGTGCCTCAGCCCTGCCAGAATCTTCCATGAGATGGAAAGAAGAATGTGTGTTGTACAGGCATCAATCAGTTAAAAAAAAATCGATATTTGATTTTTTCCAAAATCATCTTGAACCAAAGGAGAAATGAGAAACATAACTGGCATAATATAAAAGTGAGTATAAAATTCTATAATAACATTAATTTGTCCTCAGTAAAACTAACAAGCGTCCTTTTACATAATGTCAATCTCAGTGGTAACAATACCAATAATAAAGAGCTCTATATCTTTATATCTACCAATGTCCTGCAGTGCATATTGTCAACAAGGATATCAGGTACTGGAATGTATGGCTATGATTATAATCCAAGATAAACTTTGTTCAGCTGAGTATAAATCATTGGTAAGATCAAATTTGCAGTAATGTGTGAAATCCAGTGTATCCTGCATTAAAAGGTCATTGATACATTGAAAACACAAGTTTTAATGTTAAAACTCAAAGCTTTCAAGCTATGATGATGAACCAGCAAAATGTTTTCCCAGATAAATTTGGAAAAGGACTTATTTTGCTTAATTCTGCAAGAAAGTGTAGAGGCTATTTAGGGGGTGACCAGAGAATGAGGTAGCATGAACAAGGAACGTATGTGAGAAAAGCTTCTAGACTCAGCATATAGTTAAGGTATGGAATGCACAGCCTGGTGGAGGCAGAACCAATTGAGGCATTCAAGAGGCCATTGGATGATGATTGGGATAGAAATAATATTCAAAGTTATGGAGAGAAGGCAGGTGATTGTTCACTGGACGATAATGATCGTTGAAGAGTTGGTGCAGTCACAGTAGGCCAAATGGCCTCCTCCTTCATTCTAACACTTCTATAATTCTGATCAACAATAAAGATCAACATTGTTATGTTTCCGACAGAATAGAAGGTGCACAGAAGAGACTCTCATCAAAAGCATTTACTGTGTGAATATAACCACAGTTGAGATATATTATGGGTCTATTTTTTACTCTGGGGTCAATGAGAGACTGTAGAAATGTTACCTGCCTCACTTTAGTGGGCGAGATCCAACCCAATTAAGTGCCTCTCAGGTACTTAACAGACCGTTCCTTAAAATCAAGGAACCTAGTGTCTAAAACCCTGCCCCACCGAGATGTGGTAGATAAAGAGAGGGCAACTTTATTGGTGTCAGCCCCATCTGGAGGCCATTAATCATCGTGGGATCTTTGGAGGATGATGATTGGGACAGATTTAAAATCAAAAGGGATCGTGGGGTCACAAGTAGGGAGTCAACAGTGTCTTTGAACGAGAGATCGCCTTGAGTCTGGTCAGACTTCAGGAGGCATGGGAAACCTGTTTATGTTTGGGAGAATCCCTGAACCCTTGCAACGTTCTGACAGACTCAGGAATAATGACCTATAAGTGAAGACTCAGAACTCAGTGGTGAACCTAACAGCAGACAGGTTCCCATGACAGTCCATTTTTGTTGCCGATTTTTCATGGGAGGCTCAGCTGTTCTGGTGGTGAGAATGGGATGCTTTGTGATAACGGTAGCTTGTCTGCCACCTGGCCACTCCAGCAAGTTTCCTGAATCCAGGCCTGGTCAGATAACAGCAGACATCCCATAGGGGGCAAGCAAGAGGTGTGAGAGAGGAGTTTTGGGCATCAGGAGACCTCCACCAGATTCTGCAACTCTCAAGTCAATGGCAGAAACCGAGTTTTAGATCCGATGGGGCTGAGAAGCTGAGAGCTGGAGAGGCCTCAATATTCCTTGGGGTATCTGATTAAAATGTAACTCTGGGCTCATATTCATCCTCTTCAGTTCCAACAGAAAGGGTGAAACTGGTAACAGAAAATGCAGTTTGGGCTTGTTTCTGACCAATGCCCCGTGCAGGTCTCAGGCTACTAAATGGGTGTCAAGCCCGAAAATGCCATCAGCTCTTCATCCACAGGTTTAAAGGGGAACCTGTTTGCTCAAAGAACAAAAGTCAGAACCTGCAAGAGGAAGATCATATTGGATAAGTTCCATGGGTGGTTTTAATTGACTACCATTAGTTTGCAATGGAGGTCAGATACTGATAGTGGATGTGTGGGGGTTGTGGTGTTTGGACACTCCACTCAATGGAAATATAGGTGATAAAAGTTAACTCTGACTGATTGGTTATGTGGGCTGCACAGTGGGGAGAAACAAAACATTTCATAGAATTCAAGGCCGTACCATATTAAGGCTGCAAGCTGTGGTATCAAGGCAAAAAATTCTAAAAGCTGCACCTTTTAATGTCACAGACTGATGTTGAAGAAAGGAAGCTTCCCACAGTCGTGAAAGCACTAAGGAACCACCGGGTGAAAGATGCTATCCTGGGCCCCTCTCACAGCATTGTACTTGTGGAGCCTGGAAATATTTATACCTTTGGGAGGAATACAGAAGGACAGCTGGGGACTGGCAACACTAAGCCTTACAAAATGCCAATGCACGTAAAACAACTCCAACATAGAACTATCACTGTAAGTAATATTTCAGATTATCAGTATACACTGCATAATTGCAACCATTGGTAATATAATTGCTTTTATCAATAAAATTATAATAAAGGATAAGATCTTTAGTTGATATTTCAAAACCTTTCTGTTAACCCATAAAATAGTAGTAGAATGAGGCATTAGAATTAAGTATGTTGAACTTGGTAAAATTTTAAAAATTTAATTACAAGTAAATCCACTCTGATTCTAATCAGCTGAAAATTACTATGGGCATTATTTTCCCTTGTTTCTAAAATGTGATTAACATACCATCCTGCCCCACCATCGGAGAGATAACCCAGTGTATCACTTGCTAATCAGCTTGTGAAGAGCTGACAGGTAGACAGAAGCAAGTAACTTAGGAGCAAGTATCTGATCTCCCCATCAAAGGCTTTGATATTGGCACCAGAAGCTGCCTGACAATCAGAAACCAGCAGCGTCTAAAATCTGCCAGTGCACCTCCATTGGTGAGAAACTAAGCCTTTATTATTTTTTCTGAGGAGGTGAGAGTGCACAGGGAGAGGAGGGTTCACAGGGGGAGCAGCAATATGGGCATAGGGTCGTCTTTCAGAGACCAGCCTTTGCCCTCCACTCAGATCTTTGTTTGCCCCAGATTGGGGAAATCAGAGGCCTCATAAACAGCAGGCAGGTTGCCCCCGGCTTCCCGGTTAGCCAGGCAGTCAGATGATTGGGAGGTGGCAAGTTGAGGTCCTTAGGTGGCCATTAATTGACCATTTATGTACGTTAATTGTTGGCAAGTTGAGAAAGTTGCTCATAGACCTTCTTGCCCAGCACTTAATTGCTGAGGCAGTGATAAGAGATGAGATCCCCGGCAGGGTAAACTCAGCCCATTATTTTCCCATCTCACCACCTATCTCACCAGCTCAATAGAGAAGAAAATTCCACCCTATCTCTACACTGATGTTGTGGCTGATCACCTACATGATAAACTCTGTCCCAAAGGCAGACTCAGGACTGTATCCTTGATTGGTCTTCATATTCTTCTCAATCTTACTTCTTTATGATGTTTCTCTCTCCTCCTTTACTCTGTTTCCTATACAATAGCTGAGTGGATTAAGGTACATTCTGTCCACAGTGTAAGGATTGTGTCAGGGTGATCTGTGGCGTATGTGCTATACTCTGCCCTTCTGCTGCAGAGTGATTTACTATCACCTTCAGAGCAATTGTTTCTCAGTTTCTTGCTTTCAGATAATCAGCTGTGGAGAGACATTCAGTATTGTTGGGACTGATGATAATAAAATTCTCTTCTGGGGCACCAAGTACAAATCAATACAATCTTCAAACCCATCAGTTATGACCACGCCATCTCAGACAGCTACAAATGTATCCAAAGATGCCATCTGCCCAACATCACCACACCCTGTTGAAAATGAGGAGCCCATTACTGGGACTGTGAGCCATAACGACAGTAAGAAACATCCTGAAAATGCAAAGCAGCTTGTTGGAATCAGTGCAGTAATGGGAAGAAACCAATTCAGAGAGGATGAAATAGATGCACCAGGATCACCTTTACTAAACTCCAAAGCACAGGTTATGTTGTTTGTACGACTCTCTGAATGTATCTAGCTAATATTATAGCCCAGGCACGTATCACATGTGCATGTGCTTTGACTGCATGTCACAGCTCTTTAAATGGATATTTCACTCAATTTCAGGGAATTCGGGTCATAATGATGTTATTGAGGAGGCAGTTCATAGCCAGCACTAACACTGCAGCAACATGAGTTCAAATTCCACTAAAGCTGCTGGGAGCAATTAAATTCAATAATAAAATGCAGTCTTAATAATAGTCATAACAAAACTACTGGATTTTCATTTTAAAAACATCCGATTTACTGATATCCTTCAATAATTATTTCTGTTGTCCTTGTCTTTTCTAGCTTTCATGTGATTCCAGACACTCAGTGATGTGGTTCACTGTTAACTGCCTCTAAAATGGTCTAACAAGTTACTCAGTTCAAGAATAATTAGAATGGGCAACAGGTGTTGACTTTACTAACAATGTTAATATCCCAGGACGAATATTTTTTAAAAACTCAATGTGTTTACTTAATCTCACTCTAAAGCAATAAAGCCTGGTGTTTAAACATGATCATGCTGATAAAGCGATGTTGGTGTTTGATTGCAGAAAGACGTTAATCGCTCCAAACAAGATTCTTTGGGGGGAGACCAGACATTTAGCGGTATGACATCAGTTAAAGGTAAAAGAAAGTCTTTGGGAAGTAATTTGTTGACTACAATGTGACTAGGAATTGTTGATTTAAGCTGTTGTAGGTTGTGAGCACAAAACTGGGTTTAGTTTTTCCTTATGGTTGGTATCTTATTCAGGTTTTCTTCAGAAAAGTAGCCATGTTAAATAGACAACAAAGTGTGGAGCTGGATGAACACAGCAGGCCAAGCAGCGCCTTAGGAGCACAAAAGCTGACATTTTGGGCCTAGACCCTTCAGAAATGATGAAGGGTCTAGGCCCAAAACGTCAGCCTTTGTGCTCCTAAGATGCTGTTGGGCCTGCTGTGTTCATCCAGTTCCACACTTTGTCATCTCGGATTCTCCAGCATCTGCAGTTCCCATTAGCTATGTTAAATAGACAAGGAGCTTTGGGTTAAAATATATGGAAGTTTCGATGCTGTGAAAAATTACTGAAATGTATCAAGTTGTTACCCTGCTATTGTTGATCTGTATTCAGCGTGATTGTTCCTTGTCATGTAAAATGAATTCATGCTGACATACAGTCAGATTTCCATATGATACATTAAGTGATTTATACTCTCAATTGTATAAAATTAGGCACATTCACTAAAAAATCGTGACAGGAATAGTTGCTGCAAGTTTTGAGGCTGCAAATATTGTCGTTGAACAGGTAATTTTACAATAATCACATGCTTTAAGCCCTGAAATACGAATTTTGTTTTGTGAAAATCTCCTGAATGCAACCTGCAGTGATCCATTATAAAGGATGAGCCAAGAGTCCATTCAATTGCATGACTCGCTGATAAAATAAGGTGAGTAGGGCTGCTGTCTCATCAGACACAAATGACTGTTGCTGAGTTTAACCTGAGATACACACCTTCAAGCAAGGACTTTTATGGTTATCTCAGCTGCTGGGGGTATTGAAACAGCCAACTGGTATCATGCTGCATTGCAAACCAGCCATCCAAGCTAACTGACCCCCAAAGCTAAACGCAACATCCTCAATCCTCAGCTAAGTTTCACTGACTAAGGCTTATAACACGTTATTAATTTATATTTGTCTATACCTTCTTCAATGTTTCCCTTCTTACCTCCCCAACCAAAGCGTATCTAAAATGGTTCAGGATGATACCATGCATCTCCCTACATTATATTCAAACAGTCAGCCTTGTAAAATATGCAATAAGTACAAAATAAAAACTGAAGGAACTGCAAAGGCTGTAAATCCGAAACACAAACAGAAATAGCTGGAAAAGCTTAGCAGTTCTGAGGAAGGGTTACTGGACTTGAAACATTCACTCTGATTTCTCTTCACAGATGCTGCCAGACCTGCTGAGCTTTTCCAGCAACTTTGTTTTTGTTCCTGATGTACAGTATCCGCAGTTCTTTGGGTTTTTATACCCGTTTATTGTCCCCACAACTTTGGGTGATCTACTAAATTGAACATGGAATGAAACTGTAGAATTATAGTCACAGTAACTGGTTCCAAATGACTTTCATCACTACCAAGGTGATGGTTAAGTTCTTACTTAAAGTACTGTGAATTTGGTGTTAATGAGGAATGTAATTACTGCTCTAGATCAAACAGAAGCCAGTAGTGGGAGCTGTATGTCAGAATGCAAGGATACCCAGGAATCCAGCAGCATGACAGCATATTCCTTTGGGAGTGAGAGTAATCTTCAGGACCAAGAAAGCAGCCAACAACTAATCCCGGTTCCTATCATCAGCTTGAAAGAAGTTCTGGAGGACCACCCTGATGTGCATGCTTTTCTTCGGAATATTATCTGTAATAAGGAGAGCATCTATGTCCTGGTGGAGAACACTGATCCACCATGCTACAGGCATACAAAGAGATATCGCAGCCTTCGCAAACGTGGAAACCGTGAGGATCCAGGACTAAAGCAAGGGCGCATTCTTCAATATTCCCATTCCAGCAATGAAGCTGGTGATGAGTACACAAGCTCGGAGATGTCTGAGTTAGAGACCAGTCGGTTTGTCCCAACATGGATAAGAAATGAACTCAATGAGGCAACAACCCTTGAAGCAGCCAGCAGTGAAAAGGGCAGTGCAACAGACACTGTCATGGCCTTGGCCAGCAGAAGTGTAACAGGCGCGCAGTGTTTAGAGAGTCCAGTGACAACGATGAGCAAAACCAGCTCAGAAGAAGCAAACGTACAAGTTACGAAGGAGGTGTTCGGAGGGGCAAAAAAGACAAGTGGGAGCCGCGATGGAGAGAAACATGGCCATACATCCACATCAGGCAGCTCTGATGGGCAGCTGATGCCAAGCAAACAGAAGATCACCAGGAATATTGAAAAACACAGGGAACCTGGTAAGATCTTGAGCAGGATTAAACAAGTGTTTAACAGTGGCTTATATTTTGAGCTAATGCTATATACCCAGTTTGTCACCAGTTTGAATAGTTGTTTTTAACAATTAACAACAACCTTTTCAAACACACCCAAATTTAATCAGCAATTTATAGGCTATACTACTTATCTGATCGGCAGAATCACAAAATTGGTGTAGTTCAGACAAAGTCTATTCAGCCCAATATATTTCCACCAGCTCTCAGAATAAGCATTATGATTTTTCGCCATTCTGCTGCACACTTCCCCAACCCTGTGCAGCATCTCATCTAAAATAATCATCTAATACTCTCTTGTATCTAGAAATATAACCAATATCCAGGCTAGAAAACCCATTAATGAGCAAAACTATCTCGCAGGACTCTGCACTAACTCTCTGGCTCTCTTGTACAGCCTGGCAGTCACCCATCTCCTAATTATTAAAGAAATCAGGGGTTTTGGAGATAAAGTAGAAAAAGAAGAGTTGCAGACTATAAGATCAGCTGTAATCTAGTTAAATAATACAACAGACTTGATGAACTGAATGGCCTACTCTGTTCCCATGCCTTCTGGTTTAATGCCTGCAGGCCCTTATCCACCAGTGTGATGACCTCCCTAAATGTGCTATCCAGATTCATCCCTTTTTTATTTATTTATGGGATGTCAGGGTCTCTGGCTCAGCCAGCATTCGGACTCACTCCTTAATAAGCTAACTGCAGACTGATAATTTATATACCTTTGCTTAAGGCCCTAGGTTCCTGTAAACTGTAACTTACAGTTAAATGTTAAATACAAACATGTTTAAATATTTGGACATTAAAGACTGAGATTCCCACAGCTCCCCAAACTCACAGCACTCTGTCCAAAATGAGCTCTGGATTAAGTTGCACAAGGATGCTAAATTTATAGGTTTTGAATGAAAGAGCAAAAGTGAAGGATTCAAATTAGTCAGTCTCAGAAACCCAAGGGACTTGCCATTAATATACATCAATAATAAATAGATCAGATTCGGATGAAAGCTTGATGGCCGCTATTTGTAACAGCCCCTTTGTTTCTAGGAGTTGGAATTGAGCTAAAGGTGACAACTCACCCAATCCATGATTGTTCAGGCCATGGAGAAGGAAGCCCTTTGTTCCAACATTCTGGTTGGACTGGAGCCTGATCAGAGAGGAATTGTTATCCTTTTTTCAATGGGAGAACTTTTTTTTAATTGTAAAACCTAGATGAAGGACCAAGACCTGTGGTGAGTGACAGAAGCTGAAGTGTCAATGTCAATGAGACTAGTAGCACAATAGACCTTTTCTCTCCCCTAACAGCATTGAGGGCTTCTGAAGTGAAATTAGTTGGGATCTGTTTTTAAATGAACTGCACAAGACTGTTCCTCATCCAGTCCTAACTGACACTAGATCTATTGGTGTGGTTTCCTGCAACTAATGGAAAAATATCTCAGAGTTACTCAAAGGGAGCACATCTGCATTTGCAAAAAGTATTTTGTTTGTGAGCATGCAATGCCATGAATAACGTTCTGGTAAGACAACAATAACAAAAAGAGCAGCAAAGAAAGCGAATATTTTCTGACTGTCAGACAGACAGGAAGAAGTCTGACCCAACTTTGAAAATCTATGGACTGTCGATTCCTCAGAGATGCTTGATATGAGAAGTGGAAATGTCACACTGATTCAGTAAGGAGTGCTTTACAGAAGCTAGATTCATGGATTTTGCTGAAATAGTATTTAAAAAGAGCTTCATTTTGAAACTTGTCCATGGTGTGCTTAACTCTAGCCTCCAAAAATGTCCTGATCTCCAAAATGGCATTTCTCCCTGGGTTAAACAGAATAAAAAGAGTAAAAGTAGCAGCTGTTCCTTGGGAATCTCTGGGGGTCAATGCTTAGTGATGATGTAAAGGTTCTTCCCATGCCTGTAAACTGCCTCCAGGTCTGTGAGAGGGCATGAAACATATTGTGTATTACACATGGACATTGTAAGGAGTTCTGGGATTATTGACATTTCTGATCGGCCTCCAGGGACAAGGACCTTACAGAGCAAATGTCAGATGAGGTCCTTTGTGTTTAATAACCATGTTTTAAAAGCCCTGCTCTTAAATTCTAACCTCACCAGGAGCCACTGTGACCTTGCATGTTTTGAGTCATATGACAGGAAGGAGGCTATTGCAGGATTTATGATGAGCATGAGAGTAGCGATACATCATGAGTTTGTGGGAGGGAGATTCCTATAGCCACTTTTGTAACAGAGATACCACAAACGTAGTGTGAAGATTTCCTAAATCCATTGCTTCTAGCACCATTCTGAATGTGATTGTAATTTCCTTACAAACAGCCAGTAGATGAAACCTTCCCTGTTTAGTCTTTGATGTAGAATGTAGATCACAAGCAAAAGATAAGACCCTGAAATTCCAAAAGGGCTTCAATTGCTGCAAAGCAATTTGGAACATCCTGAGGTCATGAAAGGTGCTGCATAATATTCTTTGCTTCAGTTTGATAATTTTACAATCACTCACCCAAGAAATTAACATACTCCACATAAATAATTACAACGCCTTTATCTGTAATCTCTAATGCCATTTTCTGGCTGCTGTTCATGTTGAAAATAATGTCAAAGACAGTCATTTCAGACATAAGCATGAGCAGTTAGAATATTTCTCACATGGTGTTCACAAACTAATACCCACTGGAATTTGTGTTTTTAACAAGACTGCAAGAACTGAATTCAGTTTACTCTACTCATTTCTTTCATGGTATTCAAAAAATGATTCAACCGAGGTCATTGAAATGTGTTTGTTATGATAGAGATACTGGCTGTGCTTTGAACACATAGTCTGATGTCTACCCAAAAGTTTAAGGTGTTACTGTGTAATGTGTTCCAGCTCTCTGGCTGAGAATTCGTCGCTCTTCTTTTGAACCCATTGTATAAACGCAGCCAGCCCCTGTTTCAAATTATTTACCGTTACTGTATGGAACCTGCAGTTACAATCCACTCAGTCTATTGAAAAACTTATGTAAGAACTTGTTACAACCTGTCTTTATTTCATTGTTGTCCTCAGTGCAAGATTTTGTGGCATCCGCACGTCAGTGCAGGCATTATCGGACAGAATTGGGCACGGGCTTCCTCTCTTCTCCGGTATGTAGCTAGAATCCAAAATGATTCTTGATGTCCCTCTTTTGACACAGGTCACATTTGCAGGCAGTACTGTGGGCATATTTTGAAAACTTTTAATCAATGGTACATCGTGCAGCTGCTTACGTGGTAATAGTATTTCAAATTACATTTCATGTCGAATGTTTCAAAATAATTTTCATGTATAAACTATATAACAACACTTAGGGGAAATTCAATTGTGAACAGTTTTTAGACAAGGCTGATCTGTATGTGCTGTGTCTGAACACACACACACACACACACACACACACACACACACACACACACACACACTGTGGCGTAGCTCACCAGGCCTCCAACCAAATACCAATGGCCTTTAATGGCTGGGTGCTTATTGTTGAATGTTATTTACCAAAGATGTTTCTGCTTGGACAATAAATGCTGTTGGTATTCTGCCACTCCAGAATTGGAGATAGATGGACTGATTTTATGAATGAACTCATAGAAAGGTGAAACCCCATGTTAGAATAACTATTTACAGCACAACCAGTGGTTTGTCAGCCCATCAAGTCTACACTGGCCCTCTGTAAAAGCAATGTCTCACTCCACTGGTTGTCTTTTTTTCTCTTTCTGGTGCTTTGCAATCCTGATCAAAAACCATGATGGAATCTTTGTCCAACCTCCGTTTGAGCAGTGGATTCCAGATCTTAACCACTTATTGAGGAAAGTTGCCATTTTCCATGCAGATTATAAGACTGCTATGTCATTAGAAAGAGACAACAGGTGGTATTTTAACATGACAGCCACCACGCCTTGGATAAGGGGAGAGGATGAGAAGGGAAGTCCTTCATGGTAACCTCAGCCAGTGCAGGGAATTAAGGAGTGACATCACTCTGTGTTGCAGACCAACTCTCCAGCCAACTGAGCTAACTGATATCCCCTCATTGGGTATGAAGTGGATATATTGCAAAATTACATATTCCCGTTTTCCCAATATGTTTTCCCGCTGCATCTGATTCCATGCCACAAGTGACACTTTTGTAAAGCATGCTGTTAGTACTGTTAAGACCCAAAGACAATTATAACCTTTAAAAATAAACACAAACTCTCAGCCATGTCAAGATTTCATGTTTTAAGGCATTTACTGTAATAGCAAACTGAAAGCACTCCTAACAGAACATTATTTATATAGGCATTTTGCACTTAAATTACAGAAAGGAACATTCCACTTTAATATACACACTGCACTCACTACAGAACTACAGCTTTTTAACAGAAAACAACTCACAGCAGCTTCTGATGGGTTTGCACTTTCCCTTTCCAAAGAGTAGTAACTTCATTGACCATCTCCAGGCATTTCCCTTAATTTTGGGAGAGTTTTCCTAAATCCATTACAAGCAGTAAAGCATGTCCCAGTAATTCCTCCCCTCTAGCAAAGCCACAACAAATCTTCCAGAATCCTGAAATAATGGCAGCTGGCTGTTTGCCTCTTTGTCTAGACTCTTGCAGGTGGCTGTGATATTTTACAAAGCAGATCAGCTTCTTCTCTGGCTGTTTGCGATATATTTTGATTTGGAGGGGCAGTCTGTAACGTGATCTCAAAAATGGCTACCTCTGCATTTTCCCTCAAGGCAACATGGAATACATTAGTCTTGCACCCATGTAGAAATGCTGATTAGTTATTCTTGACCATAACTGTCTTCCTTTTTATTTATTTATTCATTCATGGGATGAGGGCATCGCTGGTTAGGCCAGCATTTATTGTCCAGAGGGCTGTTAAAAGTCAACCACATTGTAATGGGTCTAGAGTCACATGTAGGCCAGACCAGGTAAGGATGGCAGTTTCCTCCCCTAAAGGACATTAGTGAACCAGAATTTTTTTTCATAACAGTTGATTTATGGTCATTATTAGACTATTTAATTCCACATGTTTACTGAATTCAAATTCCACTGTATGCCATGGCAGGGTTTGAACTTACGTCTCTGGATTAACAGTTTAATGATAATACCACTAGATCATTGCCTTCGTTCATGTTAGGATTAAATGTGTAGGCAGTTTACAACTCAAAACCTTCAGCAAATTTCTGGGACCTCCGGAGCCTCAGAGTCCATTCATTTTGACTCTGTCGTTATCATCAACCATGAACACTTCATATTGTATCACCCCAGTAACAAATATGGGTCTCCTTTTGACCTTTAACCACCTGACACCTGTAGTCAAGAAAACCACAGAAACGGGCCACATGATACCGTCCACTTTACCTTAAGTTGAAGACACAGATCCAAAGATAACTATTATAAACCTCATAATCACTCCACTCGAACTATTTTCCTTGTGCTGTCATATTGTTTATGTGTGTTTTTCTTAATGAAACAATCCCCAGTAATGTTTTGATTGGATTGTTAGCCAAAGATGGATGAACTTGGTTAATGAGGCCCATTTTCATAGACAGTCTTGCTTGGATGATAATTAGGAAAATATCAATGAGACCTGAAAGAAGTAAGCCATAGTTTGAGGGTGGTCTTGTTCCTGCTGAAACAATCCAAATTTAGACTGCAACAGCCAAAATATCTGTCACATTCACAAGGTGTTACTACACAGAATCCTCAATATTGTGTTTGTTTTGTGCACATTTTTCACCATCAAATAAACAAGATTGACAAGATATCATCAAGTTGCTAATTCTATAACCACACAATTCAAGTTACCTTTCAATGCACTGACCTGGAGACAGTTTATTAGGTTGATGATGTTTGACTAACTTCAAGTAGTTTTAAAGCCCAGTGATAAATGGTGAATCTTCCTGCTCTTTAGAATTTACATCGTTCATAGTACCAGTGCCTGTCAGGCACAAACAACAGTTGCCTCAAAGCCTCCAAGTGAAATCACAAACACTTGGAACATGTCATTGCCTCATTCACATTTCATTCACAAAGCTCTTTCCAAACTCTGTTCTGTTCCCTTAAGCCCTTTTATATCCTACGCTCAGCATGACAAGCTTCACCATCATCTTAGAAAGATTAATCTTGCCTTTAATTGCCCAAGTTTCAACATTAGTAGAAAGTCTTAGAACTTAACAATTACTAAATCAGATGGAATTGTACAGCAAAAAACATCAAATATAACTCCTTAGATTACTTGAGGATGAACAACAAACACAGAATTTTACTGTGTTTGACACAGAAGGGATGGGTCAACATTACTAGTTAACACAGCATTATTCAACTTTACTGGCGATCACAATGTTGTCTTCCTATTTATACACAGAGCTCCACCAATCCAGTCACAGTTTGTGGGAGGACTGATTCTGAATCTCCTTGGAAATCAGGAATGCTGAGAACTCCAGGAACTGGAAATCAGAGATCACCTAATAGACTACGTCTGGGCAGAGGACACACCAAGTGTCGAGGTATGATGATGATGGACATTATTGTTCCACCGAAGAGGCAAAGATTGAAGTAGGGGCTTGAACATTGAGATATGAAAATCTTAGCCATCAGAGATCTGTAACTGCATTTAATCAAACATACCATTATAGACAAGATTTTTAATTTAAGCCATGTTGATTTGTTGCTGTCAATCTCAAAGGGCTTATCTTTGATGGCTTCATAAGGCATAACATGATTGTTATAGACAGTGATGATGCTTTATGAACTGCTTAAGGACAACAGGTTCATATCAGTATCATTTATTGCTCATCAGTGAAGTTTGAGTTTCTTCAGTTGTTTGTGTGTGTTTTTATGACCTTGACCATGAAAAAAGAGTTTAATTTGGTCAGTGTAAGGTGCTTTTGAAAACTGAATTCCTCATTCTCTGTAATGGCACCACTTTTTGGTAAGGAGAAAATGATCAACAGGGATCACATGGTTTTAGCTGGAACAGATATGATTAATGAGCTGTAAATAAATATGCAGAGAGAATAATTAGTGACCTTTAGGCTGAGTTCTGGTTTTTAAGATCATTTCAACTATAACCCAAGAGTACTGAAAGCAGTTGAAGTGCTTTATTTGAGTCAGATTACTTGGCATCAAACAGAACCAGACCTAGAACCTGCGATCTATATAAGTTAGTACTAAAGCAAATAGTATTCCTACTCACTTGCACAATTTCCTTGGGGATTCCTCAGTCAATATATAACAGCAATAAATCCCAAAGTTCAATGAAAAATCCAAATTACTTTTATGTGCTAATTAATTCAGAGATTTCTATTTAACATGCCATTCCTTCGCAATTTCAATTTGTAACTCGGGGCTGTCTTTCCATTAAATACCATACCCTGCGAAAGTTGTCAGCCGACTCCAGGGCCTGCTTGTTGTGAAATCACATTTAGCATTAGGGGTGGCTCACCCTGGTACTGATGCTGCCAGAAGTCTGCTCCACCATTCAATGAGATCATGGCTGATCTGATAGTCCTAATCTCCTTGCAATGAGTATATAGAAAACTGGAATGTGGAAACTGGATTCCAGTTTAGTTTCTAAAGTAGAGGCACCTTTCCCTCGGTTTTCCATTTGTTAGCCAGGTATCAATTCCAAATAACCCTCTTCAGCAACAAAGAAACTGTGAGGAATTGGCTGCAAAGCCATCTCCATTTCCTGCTGTTTTGTTCATCCCTCCACTACCACCACCATCACCATTCCATCATCTTTGGATTTTGGCTGCAGTTATTTACCTGTAGTTATTATTTCATGGCATGTTTGGCAATACTGGCTAGGCCAGTATTTATTATTCTCACATCATCTTTGAGAAGGTGGTATTGAGCCAAGCTCTGCTGTTAGAGAGGGATTCCAGAATTATGATCCAGTGACTATGAAGGAACAGTGATATGGTTCCACATCAGCATAGTGTGTGACTTGATGAGGGACCTACCAAGTGGCAGAGTTGCAATTCATTTGTTGCCCTTGCCCATTTGGGTGGTAGAGGTCTTGAGTTTGAAACATACTGTAGAAGAAGTCTTGTTGAGTTGCTGTAAGTAGTATGCACTTCTGTCACTGTGCATTGATAGTGGAGGAAGTGAATATTGAAGATGGTGGATGTGATGCCAATTAAGTGAACAGCCTTGTCCTGGATAGTGCCAACCTTCTTAAGTGACGTAGAAACTGCACTCAACCCAGCAAGTGGACAGTATTCCACCACACTCCTGACATGTGCCTTGCAGATGGTGAGCCTTCTTAGGGGAATCAGGAAGTAAGTTTTTCATTTCAGAGTTCCCAGTCTCAAACGTGCACTTGTAGCTATTGTATCTATGTGGCTGCTCCAGTTCAATTTCTGGTCAATTATGACCCCAATGATGTGTGAAAGCTGTTGCTGAATCATGTAGAATAGATAGAAGCCATTCAATCCATTGTGCCTGTACTTGCCTTTTGAAAGAGTTATCCAATTAGATTAATTCGCTTCCTGTTTCTCTATAGCCCTGCAAATCTCATTTGTTTCCAATATCTGTCCTATGCTTTTCAATTTGTTATTGTTGAATCTGCTTCAACTACCTTTTCAGGCAGCATACTCCAGATTAAAAACTCAGTGCAAGACAAAATATTTTCTCATCTCTCCTCTGGTTTTAAGGCCAATTATTTTAAGTCGAGCTCACCAAGCAGTGAGAACAGTTTTTCCCTACCTGCAATATCAAAACCCTCATAGTTTTGATCTTTTCAATTAAATTCCCCCTCCCTCCTTAACCTTCTCCTCTCTGACAATATTTTCTTTTTACCTAGCTACCTGGATGAATGCAGAAATATCTGCTGTGACAAGCTCCAAGTACTATCACCATCCTGCTCTGCCCACGTCACCTCTTTCAAAGAACAAGGTTTGGTCATTTCCAGCCTCATCATGTTGATACCAGTTCAATTTAATTAGCTTCAGGTCAAAGAAAATGAGCTCTTCTCGTAATGTCCTCCACCAAATTACACTTTAATTGTAATTTAATTGAATGAAATTTGCATATGTGAAGTCTTAATAGAATATTAATTCAGCAAAGTGTATTTCAATCGCCTTTGTTAAAGGGATGTTATTTTTAAAAGGCCTATGACAGTCATGTGAATAGCACCGTGCTATCTGTTCGAAACATAATTATCCTGACAGCTGCAAACCCAGTGATTGCCCTCATTTGATCCAGCCTGAGATCAGAACCTGCACTGCATGAATGGTTCATTAGTGAGTGCTCGATGCAATGGAATCAATGTTTACCAGGTCCTCATGCCGTGGGATCCAAACAGAGCTCATGGCCCCTTTACAATGCAGCAACATTTCTGACAGCAATAGTGACCATGGCATCACTGATACCTCGCCTTGTTGGCACCTTTACTGAGGGTAGAGGAGAAATACCTCAACTGCTGCTTCCCTACCCAGGCGGCTGAACCACTGTCAGCAAATGCAAATGAATGCTCTTGTTACTTCTCGGAATGTGAGAAAAGCCTCTTTCAACATAATGGCGAGAGAGTGCTGCAGTGTTTGTCGTATCATCTTTAGCTTGAGCAACACACCCAGGCTCTGTTTGCTCTTACAGAAAGATGTGAAAGATCCTATGGCATGATTCAAAGAACAGAAGAATTTTCTTCATGTCCTGAGTAATATTTATCTCTCAAACAACACTATTGACATGGGATAATGCCACTTTGTGGTGGATTGATGTGCATGAAATGGCCAGTATATTTTCCGTATAATGTCTGTGTTATAAACATTTTATAAAAGGTGCTATATAAATGTAGATCTTTCAAACCTTTCTGTTAGTGTTCTGCCCTGGTTCTACTGAGAATGTGGTGATGGGATGTAATTCCTTTTCCTTAGCAATTATGACTGAACACCTCTCGAATATTTCAGAACGTAACCTGATCTGGGTCTGAAGTAAAAAGCAGTCAAATCCAGTTAAAGGTGTCAGCTTTACTGGACACCTTTGGGTGTCATTTTATTCTGGTACCAGCCAACATGTTTTTAATCCACTGGCACTCAGAGGAGCTGGCGCACATTCCCTTACATGTGAGAAATCCTCTGATTGTTGTACTGTACAGATCTTCCAGGCAAAGGTTGGAAAATGAACATTGCTTTATTAAACTCAGGCACGTTCAAAGTCTTGTCTCTCATCATTGCTGCTGACACGACTGTAAATAGTATCGCAATTATCTCTCATACGGAGTGGTGCAGGGATAATATGAATTGAAATTCTGACAGTAAGTCACAAAACGATTTGGGATTTAAATATAACGTTTAGAATAGTCAGTTGAGCAATAATCCCTGTTCTCTCTCCTTAATAGGTTGCTGAGTTGGCCAGAGAGGTGAAGGGAAATAAGCGGATTGAAGGCAGAAGAGAGCCACAAGAGGCAAATCATAATAGTCTGCACCTCCTGGAGGAACAGCAGCGACTTGCACTGGTATGAATGGTATCAATTTTCTGTCACAGGTTCAAAGTTTGATGCCACCAACATTGGGACCGTGTGCAGACTGGGACTGCAGTTCTGGGGATCTGGGTTCAAACTCCACCCTGGCAGATATTGGACTTTGAATTCAATAAATACCAGGAATTAAGAGTCGAATGACGACAGGGAATCCACTGTCAATTGTCAGAAAAACCCATCTGGTTCACTAGTGTCCTTTAGGAATGAATGCTGCCATCTTTCCATTGTCTGACCTATGTGACTCCAGACCCACAGCAACGTGGTTGCTGCCCTCTGGGGATGGGCAGTAAATGCTGGCCTATCCAGCATCACTCTCATTCTGTGAATGAATAAAACAAAAGATTCTAGGGAGAGTTACAATCCATCCCTGGACAAAATTTCTCCACGTTTTACAGTTCCAGGCAAGATGTCCTCAAAATAGTTAGCTTGCAGGTCAGGAGGGATTAACTGGCTCCCTTTCTTAATTCAACCTCTCTCTCAGTTGGTTGCAACATGGTTAATTTAAATGTATCCCCTTCCCTTGTGGATAATTTTTTTTCCAATCAACGGATATTTATGTTTTAAAAGGAAGCAAATTAACTAGGCTTTCTTGAATCAAAGTAAGGGGGGGCGGGGTTCAGCTACTAAATATGAGAAAATGTAATAAAATGTGACACCAACATACACACAGATAGGAAATGTACATGTAGTGAAAGGTTATGACCTGAAAAGATACATGAGTCAGACTTTGGCTTCCGTGAGGAGTGGGTGGTAGAATGTTGTGACAGTTAAGTTGGATGGCGTTGGTATAGTGAAACGGTTGGGTTTTGTGATTCTTGGCTGTGCAAGTTAGTTGTCAAGCTTTTGTCCTCCTTTCATTTCAATGGTGATTTCACCAGCTTCCAACACTCAGAGCGAGAGAGAGGCTTTCTTTAACTGCAGAGCAGGGATGTCCAATAGCTGTCCTCAAACTGGGACTTTCAAGCTCAGCTCAGTAACACACTGATTCCAGGGCTGCAGGGATTATTTTTAACCGCTGTTCTTATGTACTTCAGAAAGGGTGAAAGGCAAATGTGTATTTTGACCTCATTCCAGGCTAGGATAATAATCCACTGGAGATGGCATTCCTGCTGAAAGCGATAATCAGGTTATGCCTTGCATCACTTCCTCTTTAATTCTATGTTTGAAGTTTCCTTGACACTCTACAAGTGTGATGTTCCATGGGTACACGCAGAGATTTTCAGCAATCGGTGAATTTCATTCCGTGAATTTGCAACATCAGCAATTCTCGATGTTTAGGTCCATTTAGTAAAGAAAAAAATGTGTGTTGTCAAAATTTCAAATGCACTTAAATATTTTATGATTAGGATCAGCTGTCATGACATGAGATATGACAGAATTGTACTAGAGATTATTCTTTAGAACGTTGCTGTAGGGAGTCAATTGGGAGCTTTTAATACAAGGAAGCCAACCTGTACCACTGCCCTTCAACTCTCTTCTCCAGTTTACTTTGACCACCACCAGTGAAGAAAAACCAATTTTTGTTCTAGTCATAGGTATTGACTAACACTGAACTGTGGTTCTTCTGTAGCTGACAGGCACCTAGTGACTCATTCTGTTGAGAGTCTGGTCATATCTTAAGAATTCTGTTCTTCTTTGAGGTGCATGCTTTTCACTAGTAGATAAAAGGAGCCCAAGGATGCTGAGAAGAACGTTTGTATACAAACCACTGACAAAGTGAAAACCACCTCATTCAATTCAGACTGGGCCTTGCATTTTGTATGGCTCAATATCACATTTGGACATGAATTTATCAGCGAAAGTGCATTAGAAAAACTGCAGCAACTGCAAACATATTGCATCTCCCACAATATTCCAAGGCACTTGGCATTCAATAGATGATTTTGCTACTATTATGATTGCCTTGAAATCAGCAAGACAAAACAACCAGATTTGCTGAATTCCCCATATGAAATAACCAATGGACAAGATTTGTTTTTATAAGTTTTACATTAACTAAATCAACATAAATATCAATTAACAGGCAAATCATGTTCAATCTAATTGAATGGCATATTAAAAAGCAGACACAAAAAAGATAGATTTATCTGGCAGCCTACTCAGCATAAATGGTACCAATGTCAGTCACTAGGTTCTTAAGAGACTGAAATCCTACTTAAGGAAGATTAGCTTTTTTCCTTAAGCACTAAATCTCATCTGACAGTGGCTCTCCCAATCAATCTGTGCACCACATAGGGTCATTGGCATATACAGAATAGAAACAGACCCTTCGGTCCAATTCTTCCATGCTGACAAAACATCTCAATCTGACCTAGTCCCATTTGCCAGCATTTGGCCCATATCCCTCTAAATCCTTCCTATTCATATACCCATCCATATGCCTTTTAAATATTACAATTGTACTAGGCTCCACCACTTCCTCTGGCACCTCATTCCATACATACACCACCCTCTGTGTGAAAATATTGCCCCTTAGGTCCCTTTTAAATATCTCCCATCTCATCTTAAACCTATGCCCTACAGTTTTGGATTCCCCAACCCTGGGGAAAAGATCTTGACTATTCACCCTATCCATGTGCCTCATGATTCTATAAGCTTCTATATGGTCACCCCTCAGCCTCCAATGCTCCAGGGAAGATATCCCCAACCTATTCAGCCTCTCCCTATAACTCAAACCCTTCAACCCAGGCAACATCCTTGTAAAACTTTTCTGAATCCTTTCAAGTTTCACAACATCCTCCCTAAAGCAGGGGGACCAAAATTGAATGCAAAATTCCAAAAGTGGCCTAACCAACGTCCTGTATAGCTGCAATATGACCTCGCAACTCCAACGGTCAATGCCCTGACCAACAAAGGCAAGCTCCATACCAAATGCTTTCTATTCCATCAGTCTGCCACTCCACTTTCAAGGAACTAATAATCTGCACTCAATGGTCTCTTCATTCAGCGACACTCCCCAGGACCTTACCATTAAGTGTATAAGTCCTGCCCTGATTTGCCCTACCAAAATGTAGGACTCTCATTTATCTAGACTAAACTCCATCTGCCAGTCCTTGGTCCATTGTCTCCTCGGCACATCTGATCAAGGTCCCATTGTACTCTGAGGTAACCTTCTGCACTGTCCACTACACCACCAAGTTTGCTGTCATCTGCAAATTTATTTACCATACCTCTTGTATTCACATACAAATCATTTATATAAGTGACAAAAGGGCGGCACAGTGTCTCAGTGCACTGCAGCCTCACAGCACCAGGGACCCATGTTTGATTCCACCCTCGGGCAACTAACTGTGTGGAGTTTGCACATTCTCCTCATGTCTACGTAGGTTTCCTCCGGGTGCTCTAGTTTCCTCCCACAGTCCAAAAATGTATAGGTTAGAGTGGACTGGCCATGCTAAATGCCATGCTAAATTGCTCATAGTGTTCAGGGCTGTGTAGGTTAGGTGGGGTATAGGGGGATGGGTCTGGGTGGGATGCTTTGAGAGTCAGGGTGGACTAGTTCGGCTGAAAGGCCTGTTTCCACAGTGTAGGGATTCTATGATCAATGAAAAAGCACAGATCCAGCTTCGATCCTTGTGGCACACTGCTGGTCACAAGCCAGTAGTGCGATAAGCAATTCTCCACCACCACCCTCTGTTTCCTACCTCCAAGCCAATTCTGTATCCAAATGAAGTGTGGGCCTGGATGAACACAGCAGGCCAAGCAGCATCTTAGGAGCACAAAAGCTGACGTTTCGGCCCTAGACCCTTCATCAGAAAAGGGGGATGGGGAGAGGATTCTGAAATAAATAGGGAGAGGGGGGAGGCGGACTGAAGATGGATAGAGGTGAAGATAGGTGGAGAGGAGAGTATGGGTGGGGAGGCAGGGAAGGGATAGGTCAGTCCAGGGAGGATGGACAAGTCAAGGGGGCGGGATGAGGTAAGTAGGTGGGAAATGGAGGTGTGACTGGAGGGGGGAGGAGGGGATAGGTGAGAGGAAGAACAGGTTAGGGAGGCGGGGACGAGCTGGGCTGGTTTTGGGACTCCGCCCACCGTCGATGCAGACACCAGCGACACTCCGCCCACCGTCGATGCAGACACCAGCGACACTCCACCCACCGTCGATGCAACCCTGCCCACAGCCGACATCCTAAAACCAGCCCAGCTCGTCCCCGCCTGCCTAACGTATTCTTCCTCTCACCTATCCCCTCCTCCCACCTCCAGCCGCACCTCCATTTCCTACCTACTAATCTCATCCCGCCCTCTTGACCTGTCCGTCCTCCCCGGACTGACCTATCCCCTCCCCACCCATACTCTCCTCTCCACCTATCTTCTCTTCTATCCAACTACAGTCCGCCTCCCCCTCTCTCCTGATTTATTTCAGAATCCTCTTCCCATCCCCCTTTTCTGATTAAGGGTCTAGGCCTGAAACATCAGCTTTTGTGCTCCTGAGATGCTGCTTGGCCTGCTGTGTTCATCCAGCCCACACTTTGTTAGCATGGATTCTCCAGCATCTGCAGTTCCCATTATCTCTGTATCCAAATGGCTAGTTCTCCATCTCTTCCATGTGATCTAACTTTGCTAGACAGTCTACCATGAGGAACTTTGCTGAATACCTGACTGAAGTCCATATAGACAATATCCACCACTCTGCCTTCGTCTTTACATCTTCATGAAACTCAATCAAGTTAGTGAGATACAATTTCCCATCCACAAAGCCATGTTGACTAATCCTAATTGGTCCTTACCCTTCCAAATACACGTAAATCCTGTCCCTCAGATTCTCCTCCAATAATTTGGCCACCACTGATGTTAGCATGATCAGTCTAGAGTTCCTATGCACAATGTTCAATGAAAAGGGGACACTTTAGAATCTTCTCAACTCTGTTCATGTTGGTCTTGAGTCTGGATCCACCAGAATTTGACCATCAATAATGACTATAGTGCTCAGTGTGACCATTCTGTCTCTTGGTTATTTTTCTTACCACTTAATTCTGGATCCAGTCTTTGGGCTTGCCTTTTTCAATTGTGTCATCACCAATTCCCTCACAAACTGAATCACATAGGTTACATTCTTGCCCAGTTGGTGTCACGTGGGAAGAGGTGTTTGTCCTTCTGGCAGATATTTGGAGTTCAGGTGATGACCACGCACCTAGCACTCAGACTTTGTTATCCACTGTGCTACGTCCTCAACTCAGCTATGTGCTCAAGTCTTCCTGAGACCCCTGACCCTGCTGTATTTTGGCTGCCACAGCCTACTCCAACTATGAGCCCGCTCCATCTACATTCCAGTCTCCATGGGCTTACTCTGCTGCATCGTCCAAACTTCCAGCATCGCCAACCTTCCCACGCTGCTCACCCATATGCTAATGAACCACAGATTTTATCACAATGTGTAGTCATATTTGTCTTTGTAGACAAACATTTTATATACAGCAGGATTCCACAAGCAAAAATAGA
The DNA here is from genome assembly GCF_030684315.1 of Stegostoma tigrinum. Lineage (NCBI taxonomy): Eukaryota > Metazoa > Chordata > Chondrichthyes > Orectolobiformes > Stegostomatidae > Stegostoma > Stegostoma tigrinum. The sequence continues at coordinate 22,893,555 of NC_081386.1, read as the reverse complement.
ATGAATAATCAAGTTGATTTGTTTTTGCTATAATTAGTTATGGGAAAAGTACTGGCCAGCACACCACAAGAACTCTCTCTTCTTTAAATAGGACATGGATTCCATACCAGCACGATTCGACTTTTTTCTAATAATCCATCCAAAGTCTGACACCTCTGGCAATACAGCATTCTCTTAGACCTGCACATGAGATAAAGGCCAGGACTGTGTGTGTACGGGTGAGAGTATTTGTCATCAACCCACAACATACTGACTCAGGCAAATATTTAGGCTAAACTATGAAGATAGGGAGTGCAGATAACCAGGGCAAGGCACCAGTTGAACCTAAAGCTGCAAATACTGGAGTCCCCTGTAATGAGCTCAAATGATTTGGAAATTTAAAACTGTCTTACAGCTCTCAAGACTGTGCGAGGTGCACGTGTTAGAAGCAGGCTTGTGAAATATTCATGTTCCCAGAAGGGGAGCTGGAAAGGTCCACACAGTATCTAGTCTCTCTGCATCAGCTGCAGGAAATAATGAATTTAGCTATTGCACTGTTGCTGGGGTTCATCTGTAGAACCTCGAATACTCAGCACACAGGACCAAGTGCTATTTCAATTCACTATAAATATTTTAGAGAGTGTAGATCTCTTCAGGCTAGTGGTTGCTGTTTAATGCTCCCAGCTATCCTGTCAGCCCAGTCTTCCAATCTATTCCAAATTATTCTCACTCTCTGTCAATAGAGAAATTTGGGGGTTGTAGGGCAGCGGAACTCTAGACATTTGCAATTTATTTAAAAATATAAATCCTCTCTGGTGAAGAACCAACAAAATTGATTGTTATTCTGGGTAGTTATTTGTGGAGATACGCTGAATAAGGTACAGCACCATGCAGTGTGCTTATGTGATAATTCAAAATAAAAGTAACTCGTTACTTAAAGACAATAGCCTGCCTTGCAGAGCTGAAATCAGTTAACACATTCTTCTGTCTCCTAATTTAATAACGGAATCCAAGAGCTTAATTCCATGGAATGATAGACAATAGAATTGGATAAATATATCAACCATGCCTTTGTTATGTTTGCAAGTGCGCATTATCAGGTGAAACTTCCCCTGGATATGGAACCTTTACAATGACAAGAATGAGGAGCTTAGATAGAACTAAGAACAGCCATGGCCAGGTGATGACATCTTCTGGGAATAATTAATGCAAATTGATATTTTTGCTTAAGTGATTGAGCATCTAGTTTGCCTAAAACTCTTCTGAACTGATAGTACAAACATAATATTTTAACGAAACACCAGGTAGTGACCTTGAAATAATGACAGTGAATTAAAGATCCATAATAGAGAAAGTAAAAAAAACAGAAAGCAGATGTCTAGTATGTGTAGCATATGTACATGCTTCTGGATTGTTGTTTGATTCAAATGTACGAGAGGATACATGGGCATGTGGACAAGACAATATGGGAAGGAGAGCTAGCCCAGTATTCAGCGTTGCAGAGAAAGCCTTGTATTAATTTTGGTGACAGTTTTAACAAAATATTTTTACCGTCACTGTTACTATGATTGCATCCCCACTCTTGTCATTGAAATCAGATTCACAATATGGGCTAGATTTAATTCTGGATTCTTCCACCAAAGGCAATATCCTTCCCACATCTACCCTGTCAAACCTTCTTAGGATCTTTCATTTCACTGCCCATTCATTCATGGGATGAGAGTTTCACTGGCTGGCCGGCCTTTGATGCCCATCCCTAGTTGGCCTTGAGGGTGGTACTGAGCTGCCTATTTAAACAACTACAGTTGGTGTAGGTACATCCAAAACATAATTATGACGGAATCGTAATAGAATCTTAATATTCAGTGACAGGGAAGGAACAATGATATAGTTCCAAGTCAGGATGGTGAGTGGCTTGGAGGAGAACTTGTAGGTGTCATGTTCCCATGTATCTGCTGCCTTTGTGTTTCTAGATGGTAGCGATCATGGGTTTGGGAGGTGTTGACTAAGGTGAATTTTTGCAGTGCCTTTAATTAGGTGCCATGCAGGAGGCTGCCCATGGTGTTAGGGACAAGGTACTGGCATGGATAAAGGATTGGTTGACTGGCAGAATGCAGAGAGTTGGGGATAAAGGGGTCTTTTTCAGAATTGCAGCTGGTGACTCATGGAGTTTTGCAAGGTTCAGTATTGGAACTGCAGCTATTCTCATTATACATTAACGATCTGGATGAACAAACTGAGTGCATTATTGCTAAGTTTGCTGATCACACAAAGATAGGGTGGAGGGACTGGTCATTGTTAAGGAAGCGGGGAGGCTGAGGAAGAACTTGAACAGGCTAGGAAAGTGGGCAATGAAGTGACAGATGGAGTACAACATGGGAAAGTGTGAGGTTATGCACTTTGGAGGAGGAAAAGAATAGACTTTTTTAAATGGGGAAAGTTTTCAGTAATTTGAAGTACAAATGGACTTGGAAGTTCAGGAGTTCAGGAGTCTCTTAAAATTAACGTGCAGGTTGGCAGTTAGGAAGGCAAATACAATGTTGGCATTCATTTCAAGAAGGCTAGAGTACAAGAACAGGGATGTACTGCTGACGCTGTATAAGGCTCTGTTCAGATAATATCTGGAGTGTTGTGAGCCATTTTGGGCCCCATATCTAAGGAAGGATGTGCTGACATTGGAGGGGGTCCAGAGGAAGTTCACAAAAATGATCCCAGGGATGAAAGGCTTGGTTGAGAGGAGTGGTTAAAGACTCTGAGTCTGTACCCCAATGGGCTTTAGCAGGATGAGGGGGATATCTGATTGAAACTTACAGAGTACTAAGAGACCTGGATAAACTAGACATGTTTCCACCAGTAGAAGAGACTAGGACCCAAGAGAATAGCCTCAATGAAGGGACAACCTTTTAGAACTGAGATGAGGAGGAATTTCTTCTGCCATGGGATGGTGAATCTGTGAAATTCATTGCTGCAGAAGGCTGTGGAAGACAAGTAATGAGTGTATTTAAGACCGTGGTACATAGGCTCTTGCTTGGTAACGGGATAAAGGGGTACAAGGAGAAATCAGGAGAATGGGGTTGAGAAACATATAAGCCATGGAGCAGACTTGATGGGCCAAATAGCCTAATTCTGCCCATATATCTTACGGTCTAGCTTGTATATGGTACGTACTGCTTCTACTGTGCATTGGCGCGTGAAGGAAATGAATGTGAGTATTTGATACCCTGCGCTAGATATTTCAATCAATCAGGTCACCTCTTAACTATTCTAAACTTCAGCAGATAGAAACCTAACCCGTCCAACTCCTCCTCATTAAACCGTTCCATTCCAGGGTACTAGTCTGATAAAATGTCTTCAAACTATTTACAACACATTCATATCCTTCCTCAAATAAGGAACCCAGTCTTGCATATAGATGTGGTCTCACCAATGCCCTCTATAACTGAATCATAACCTTCCTATTTTAGTATTCAATTCCCCTCATAATGAACAATAACATTCAATTAGCTTTCCTGATTACTTGCTGTACCTTCATTCTAACCTTCAGTAATTCAAACATGAGGAAAACTAGATCCCTCTGCATCTCAAATCTATGAAATCTCACACTATCTAGATAATATGCTTTTGTTTCATTCTTCCTGCCAAGGTGTAACATTTCACATTTTCCCACATTATTTACTATTTGCCAGATCTTTTTCCATTGACTTAACCCAAACAATCCCTTTGTAGCTTCTTGAGCTCCGCTTCACAACTTATTTTCCCAACTATTTATATCTCACCAGCAAATTTAGCAACCATAACATCAAGTCCCTTATCCAGGCTATTTATATAAAATGTTCACATGTTTCACAAAGGGCTGTCTGTACTGTTCATGCAAAGGGAAACATGGTGACCAATTGGCACAGAACAAGATCACAAAGAACAGCTATAAAATAACTGACTAATTAATGTGGTTGAAGTGTAAGTATTGGCCAGGACCCTAGTCCAGCTCTCCTGCTGTATTTCAAAAGTACCATTAAAACTTTTATATTCACCTGGAAAAAAAAGGCCAATCTCTAACAGTGCATCCAAATTCCAACAGTGTAATAATCTCTCAGTACCTCTCATAAATGGCTTTTGAAATTGTGCCCTCAAGCCCTCAAGCAGCACTTAACCCTTAGCCTTCTGACCTAGACACAATACAACCAACAAACCTGGGGCTGGCACCTTGAAGAGACAACACAGCGAAATTCCTCATTGGAAAAGCTTAGACATACAAGCTGAGTGTGTCGTGACCACATTCCTCTGTATTAATACCCATTTAGAATAGTGGAATGTGAGTCTTTGCTGCTGGCCTTACCAATGCCACCATGTAACTGGTTTTTGAACTAAAAATGATTTACTTTTCCTCTTAATGGGAAACACCTGGGGCCTCTGCTCAGTGACTCTCCATGTTAGCACAGGCAGCTTCACACATACACCATCTGGGAAATCACAGCCACAACCCTAAGCTGTACCACTGCAACATTAGCTGTCCCATGGTATCACCCTCTTTAAAAGTACCCTTTGATTTGGATTTGAGGATAGAAATCAGATTTGACAGCACTACAAGTTGGGAATGGTGGCTGCATCAGATTATATTGGCTAACTCATGCTGTGCTCAAATTAGGTACATGCAGAGAGTTTGGTTCAGTCTGTCCCTAAGCACTGACCGTCCTATCAGCTCTTTACTGGCACTTGAGGGAGATTCCTTCTGTGAGCCGTGTGTAATGAAATCGTAAACCCATTGTTTATGGGCACCGAAGAAATTTTCCCCTGCACGCTCTGCACCCTCCATAACCCCTACAGATAAAAGACATTAAAAGCAATCCAGCAAAAATGAAAGTTTAAAGAGATGGATTTGTGCTGGATGCAATTATGTGGAGCTGTGCCTCGCAGATATGCTTTCACTCACTAAATCAGAACCTCACACCAGTTTGACTGCAGTCATACTCCACATTTTACAGCACAGTGAAGCTGAAATCATGTTACCACGCCAGGAGGCTCCAGCTGCCAGCTAATGAGATCTTAACAGACACCAAGAAACCTGGAAGAAAATTGGAGATTAAAATTTTCTCACCAAATTAACATCACATAAATATTTACGGTCAAATCTAAATGTGTATTAATAATTAGTGAAAACATTGCAAATTAATGATAGCAAGCAGAGTAGAGTTTAAAATAAATGCTTTTAGGAATGGAAAACAAAACCTTTTGCACAAGTGAGATCATTAGTGAGAAGAGATGGAGGAGTCACAGGGGGTTGCAGAAGGCTTTGATTCAGAGCCTGATGTGAGGGTCACTGAGCTCTAGATAAGGGTCAATGAACACAGCTATCATTACTGATTGGTTGTATTCTGATGACACTCTTGAGCACTGCTGAAGAAAGACCAAAAGGAGTTAAAATGATCCAGAGAAATGGAGAGAACAATTCCACCGACAGCTCCCATTTACAGCTGCCTGGTATTCTATTACAGAAAGGAGCAGAGGGAAAAAAAGACACAGGAGTTAGGGAAAAGAAAGCTCCAGACAAAGCCTTGAATAATATAGCAACAATGAAAGGGACTCTTTCAATGTCTTGCTTTTATTCCCTACTGGAGAATGCAGCAACACAAAGCAAGCAGTCTGAACCGTTACGATTTTGGAGCGCGAAAGAACCTTTGCCCATTGCCGTCCTCTCATCGTCAGTTTCATAGATCCTAATCTAGACAGTGCACAGTTAACCCTCCTTGCCTTGTTGTTTGTGAGGAGTTCAACTCACTCTTGCTTCAGAACTCAGCAAGGTGTGTTGAGCTTACAGCTGACATTGCGCTGCAATGCCCAGTGTATTGTCATCACTGTACTTGTGATGACCTCACTGTGAATATCAAGTTCAGTTCCACAACTGGCACCCCTGTGGTACCAGCCCAAAGGGAGAAACAGCCTTAAAAACCACATATAATTATTTCTGTAATTAACCATATCAGTATCAACTTATCCATTCCACCCTTTAAGATGTCAGCTATCAGACCCACCTAATTGCCCAGTATAGTATGGAGCTTGACAGATGAGAAAACTTCCAAATTTGAGCCTTCGTGCAAACTAAATGAGCTTATCAAAGTAATTTCTTTTCAAGGTTCAGGGAAGTAGTTTGGCACACAACAGCTGACATTGCTGTGCTTGGATTGCATCTTCCAGTGACTCACTGGTAATTGCTTGTGTAAACTGTCTCCCCAGTTAAGCTAGCTGGTTGACTACATGGGCTTGAGCATAAGACCTGGTTGCTTAAGAGAGATATCAGGAAGGTATTGGCAACCCATCCAAATACTTCTGAAGAAGGGTCGAGGCCCGAAACGTCAGCCTTCCTGCTCCTCTGATGCTGCTTGGTCTGCTGTGTTCATCCAGCTCCACACCTTGTTATCTCTGCACCCCAATGAGGTTAGGAGAAAGTGAAGATAAGATTGAAAGGAGTGAAGATGTATCAACTTTTACATTTAGTTTAGAGACAATATATTGTCTTACACTTTAATCAATTCTAATTAACTAGCAGATCCCAGTGGCTGTCTTTACAGATATAACATTTATTTTTGAGAGATTTGTTTCCTGAATCGACAATGCATTGTACAGTCAGAATTTACTCTTCATTAATTGAGTTCTTTCTCATAGGAGCGAGAAGCCAGACTTCAGACAGAGATAGACAAGCTGTACAAGGAACTGAAAGAGCAGAAACAACTCCTTAAACAGAACTCTGATGTAATGCAGCAGCTACAACAACAGCTGCTGAAGGTGACAATTCTTATCTAAGGTTATCCGGACTCGGAAGGGAGGGGGGAATATATTGAATACTGAAGCAGCCCATGTCCAAATGCAGCAAGACTTTGACAATATCCAAGCTTGGCTGTAAAAGGCCAGGAAATATTTGCACCACAGTAATGGCAAGCAATGACCATCACCCTTTGACATCCAGCGACATACCATTAGTGAATTCCCAATTGTCAATATTCTGAGGGTTACCATTGACTACAAACTGAGTCAGAGTAACCATATAAACACAGAGTCTATAAAAGCAGGTCAGAGGCAGGGAATCCTACAACAAATAGCTCAGTTCCTACTTTCCCAAAACCTGTCCGTCATGTACAAGGCACAAGTTAGGAGTGTGACAGAATACTCACCACTTGCCTGGTTGGGTGCAGCTCCAACAACAGTCAAAATGTTTGACACTGTCTGGAACAAAGCAGCTACTTGACTGCCACCATATTCACAAATATCCATTCCCTCCACCACCAATGCTAAGTAGCAGCAGAATGTATTATCTACAAGATGTAGTGCAGGAATTCAAAGACCCTTCGACAGCACCTTCCAAACTCACGACCACTTCCATTTAGAAGGAGAAGGGCAATAGATACTTGGGAACAACAGCCCCTGCAAGCTGCCCACCATCCTGACTTGGAAATGTATCACTAATTCTTCACTGTCGCTCCCTCACTTAAGGCATTGTGGGTCAACCTACAGCACATGGACTGCAGCAGTTCAAGAAGACAGCTTCACCATGACCTTTTCCAGGGCAACAAGGGGTGGACAATAAATGCTGGCTCAGCTGGTGATGCCCACGTTCCATGAGTAATTTAAAAAAGTCATCTGCTTCCTTAAGAAAGCATTGTGACTTTATTACATAGAACATAGAACATTACAGCACGGTACAGGCCCTTCGGCCCTCGATGTTGTGCCGACCTGTCATACCGATCTCAAGCCCATTTAACCTACACTTTCCATGTACGTCCGTATGCTTGTTCAATGTACCTAAAGTTGGCGAATCTACTACCGTAGCAGGCAAAGCGTTCCATTCCCTTACTACTTATTATATTAGACCAATTAGTCAGCTTTCCAAAATCCATCCAACACCAACAATAATATCATTGTAACATAAACTGAGATTGCTGTTCATGAAGCTTTGTCTACATTATAGCTCAATTCACTGACATGCCACCACTAGGGATGGCCAGATTATTTGCATTATTTTCTGATGGCTGAAGTTCACAGCGCAGGACCTGCTACATGAAACAGTGGCCAGCAGCCACAGGCCGACAACTGTCAGACACTATCAACTTTTTGCCAACATTTGGGGAACAACAAACTTACTTATTTAGCCAATAAAGGCAACATACTGCAAATGTTAGAAATCTGAAACCAAGACAGAGAATGCTAGAGAAACTCATCAGGTCTGGCAGTATCTGTGGAGAGGGAAGCAAAGTTAATGTTTTGAGTCTGGTTTCAATACCTTTCAGCTCTGAAGAAGTCACAGCAGACTTGAAACATTAACTCTCTATCTCTCTCCACACATAATAGCAGATCTGCTGAGTTTCCCCAGTATTCTCTATGTTTGTTCCACTTTTTTGGCCTTTGGACCATTGGGAACAGTAAGAAGGAAAGGGCAAACATAATACAGCCACTTCAGATGCATTTTCCTTTTCAGCTAGCCTTCTCTTCACTTGCTCCATCCATATACAGGTGGTAAGCGTCTGGAAATTCTGCTCAGGCACTCCAAGAATATGGTGAGACCCCTTTGATAAAATAGCGTATTGAAGACATCTAATGATCTTTTGTGAAAAGTGTATTGTGGGCCGGCTGGCCATATTGCAAATACTAAGCACATTGGGCATGAATTAAATTAGAATTCCTTAACTCACAGCATCAGTGACTAATGCAAGATGAGAAAATCTGCTGCAGTGTGAATATTTGCAGAATGGATTGTGGCTTAGTTTTCATTTTTTATGCATCAGTCTTTTCAAAGCGACATCTAATCAGTATGTAATGGCATTACCATTTCAGTAATTATACAATTGGTCTCAATATTTATTTGTAAGGCAGTTTACCAGATTAGATCGCCTTTGCTGTTTGAGAGAAGCTTGTACCAGCATCTGCTGTCATTTAATGGCCTGTGTCCGAACTAAAAGCTGTGTTCACTCTTCCCTTTGATTTTCACACCCCAGGACAAGACAAAAGCAGAGAAGTCCAACATCATGTAACAAAAAAAGGTTTCCTTTCATGATGCGTTTGTTTTTGTTCTCCATCCACAGCAGGTTGTATAAGGACAGCAGACTTTGAAATAGCATTGATTAGAGATGAAGGGAGTTAGGACTGACTGAGATTGGAGCACATCTGCTAACTGCCAGTGATATCATCTTGGTGCCTCCCTGGTCAATGGCCCTAAAGCCTTTTTTTCTCTGTGAACGCATAAATAATCTCCTGCTTAACACATCTGCAACTGGTTTGAATGAAAATGTTCTCAGGAATAAAAGTTTCAGGCAAAAGACCCTGAATTGTTGAATAAACGTTGTTTAATCAGCTGGAATCCTCTACCCATTTTACATTTTTCAGCCTTTAAGTATCATTAAATGGCATTGCAGTCTGGACTTACTGTGTAGGTGTGGTATAACTACTCAGAGTTTTGTTCTTGTCCAATGATTGTATGTTATCAAAAGTGTCATTTCTATATGGGAAGCTGAGTTTGTAATATAATTGTTTGGATGGTCAGAAAATGATTGTTATACAAGGTCGGCACTCTTTTCTCTTTTTTAACTCCAATTCTCTCTTTTAAGAGAAAAAACTGCAAGATAACCTCACTGAGGCCCTTAAACTTATCAAGGAGTTTTTGTTTTGGCAAAAGTAGAAAAGATGTTTCCACATGTGGGGATATTCAAAACAATTACAAATCCAAAGGTAATTCAGGTGAAACATCTATTCTCAAAAGAGGTGAGAACATGAAACCCATTATCACTTGGAGCAGTTGCAGCAAATAGCATTAGCACAATTAAGGGGAAGGTAAATAAATTCTTGAGATAGGAAAGTGTAGGAGATATTGATGGGCTGGGGTAAAATAATGTGAGTGGAAGCTCAAAGAGTCTTGGACTCAAAGCGTGAAACAGACCCTCTGGTCCAATAGTCCATGTTGAACATAATCCCAACTAAACTAGTCTCACCTGCCTGCTCCTGGCCCATATCTCTCCAAACCTTTCCTATCCATGTACTTATCCAAATATCTTTTAAATGTTGCAATTGTGCCCAACACATCTACCACCAATTCCTCTGGAAGTTCATTCCACATGTGAACCAACTTCAATGTAAAAAATTTACCCCTCATGTCTTTTTTTAAGATCTCTGTCCTCTCACTTTAAAAATGTTCTCCCTACTCTTGCAATCCCCCATCCTAGGGAAAAGACACCAACCGTCAACTCTATCTGTACCACTCATGATTTTATTAACTTCTAGAAGGTCACGCCTCAACCTCCTACACTCCAGTGAAAAAAGTCTGAGCCTATCTAGTCTTTCCTTATAATTTGCAGTACATAAACCTTAGATCTGATGGGACATATGACCAATGTTACAAATTCTACATGCTAGCAGCAACAATTTGCCTTTACATAACGCCAGTGCCCCAAGGCTCTTCACACAAGTTCATAACAGGAGCAGGAGGAAGCTGTTGCATCATTTGGTTACTTCATGATTGCAGTCTTATCTCCAATTTCCTGCCTGTCCTCATAATCAACTCTTTTGTCCACAAAAATCTGCCTAACCTAACGTTGAGTATATTCAGTGAAAGAGAGACTAACGGGTTTAGGAAGGGAGGGAATGTCTGGGGTGGTATGGTTAGGAAGGCTGGAAGAGAAGGATTGTGGGTGATAGTGAGAGAGGGAGAGTGAGATAGAGACTGTGGGTGTCAGCAAGGGAGGGAAACAGAGATTACTGGAGTCAGTGAGAGGGATAGTGACTGTGCGGCTGAGCAAGTAAGAGACTGCAGGGGTCAGTGAGGAGGAGAGAAAGAGACTGTGGGGCTCAGCAAGGGACAGTGAAACTGTATGGGTCAGTGAGGGAGAGAGATTGCAACTGCACTTATAGTTTGGTGTTCGCTCCCCATGCTGTTAGATTTTAGCGCGATGTGAATGCAATAAAGTCAGGATTGAATCCAGCAGGTATAGGGGGTTTGCTCCCAAACCATTGTAAGTGATGGCATCTGGTTAACTTTGGGGGAATATGTTTGTGTACTGGCAGCATATTAGGAAGAAGTGATATAGGAATTTGGTTAGCTTGAAGGGTTGCCATTAAATATATTTGAACTTTGGGGTATACCATTTCAAATAATATGGTTATAATATAAATTGTATAATTGGTTGGTTATAATTGTCTTCAGAAGTGACAGTTTATTTCTTGAAATGCTGAAATAATATATTCGAAACAAAACAAATATATTTTTTAAAACACTTCCTCCACACTGTGAGAAGACTGCCCGTGCTCACTCTCAAAGCTGGTTGCTTTGCTCTCTTACAGGGTCTGTTTCTTGTTTTATTTAAAACACATCCCTGAGAACTGGTTGGGGTGTGTTTATAACATATCAGACACTAACAGGGAATCAAAAGCCATGCAGAAATTTGACCTCAAATAATCTGTACCTGATTTTTCTGTTAAGACACCATTTTGTTGTACCTTAGAGTTAAGGATTGTGTAAATTTTTGTGGCTCTCTCGCACCCAACCCCCAACTTTTAGCATACAAAATGCCGGCATCATGCAGTCATTTTATTTGTGTTAGACACTAATGAACCTCCCATTATTAATCTCTGTCTCTGTCTCTCGAAGGTGCAGTCTCAGCAATTCCAGGGCAGTGCCCAAACTGACTATGAGCAAGGAAACAAAGCCACTACAAAACCAGAAAGTAGAATCTGCGCGGTGATGTAAAGGGGGGTTTGGAACCGGAGTGTATCCCAGGCAGACCGGATTGGCCGGAGACAGTTCTCAAATGTGAGCGGCTGTGATCTGAAACACACACAAAAAAAGCTTCTGACCTGTTGCCATGGTGATTGTGCTTTCAAGGGACTCTCTCCACAAATGGCTAAGATGAAAAGGACCTATTTGACTTCTAGCCCCATTCTCCCTCCCACCCTTCCCCCTGGCCCCACTCCTTAGCTCTTTGAAGTGGCCGTGAAGCCCACCCGGGAGAGACTGGGCGGCAGCTGCTGTTGGGGATGGAGCATTCCCTGTGTTAAAGCACCTGAACCAACTCAGTCAAGGGTTGAAGTTCAAATGAAACTCAAGTAGCTCTAGGTCAAAATGCCTTGAGGTATTCAGGGCGGTGCTGTGATTTCCTGATTTGAGTTGCTTTTCCCTTGAGATTGAGAGAAAGTATAACGGTGGGGGTTACCCTGCTCACTTTTCTCACTCAGCTCCACATCCCATACCTATTTAACAGAGTTAATGTTGACTGTGCTGGCAAGATTGTTTTCATGAAATTGACAAATTAATAAACTTTAATGTAAAATTCACAACTAAATCTAAGATAGAGCACAGGGCCAGGACCCAGCAAATTTACAATAGATTCTTTACAGTTGATGGAGACTGATAATTATGGGATGTGTAATTGTATCCAGTAACAGATGGAGACAAATGACTATGGTATGTGTATAATGGTGTGGTATAACTGACTGAGTGTAACAATTGAGATGTATATAGTGTGCCATAAACTGACGGTGTTGACAAAAGTATATTAAAGGATATAAAATCAAGTACATGTCTAATGTTCCTAACTTCGAGCTAGGTGGTTAAGTAAGTACTGCCTACTCCAGAGGTGCGTAGTAACATTTCTGTAACATGTTGATGTGAAAATATACTCAGCTGACAAGATCAAAGTTTACTCCTTCTGGCCCTGGTATTGATCTCTTGCCAAAATTTAAATTCATTGCAATGTTGCAAAATCAGACGGTGATTGGAATTGGACAGTGATTTGAAAGGTTTTCCAAATGTCTTTTCTTATTTTTGTCGTTTATCATTAGCTTCTTCAAACGTTATAGGGGAAGCGATGGCCCAGTGGTATTATCGCTACAGTATTAATCTAGAGACCCAGGCAATGTTCTGAGGACCCAGGTTTGATTCCTAGTGCAGCAGATAGTGGAATTTGAATTCAATAAAAATCTGAAATTAAGAATCTAATTGTGACCAGGCACCCATTATCAATTGTTAGTCAGGAAGGAGCTCATCTGGTTCACTAATGCCCATTAGGGATGGAAATCTGCCATCCTTACCTGGTCTGGCCTACATATGATTTCAGACCCACAGAAATTTGGTTGACTCTCAACTGCCGTCTGGGCAATTAGGGATGGGCAATAAATGCTGGCCCATCCAGTAATGCCCTCATCTGCAAATGAATTTTTAAAAAATTCCCTTAAAACTGTGAGCAGTTTTTGTTTACTGAGGGCACAGTGATGTTGGTCTGTCACCCTGAAAGTCTTTTGATTCCATTGTGATCTCCGTGAGTGCTTCAACCTTTCTGCAGCGAAATTGGATAGTCACTGAAAATACACACGCCTAGGAATCGAGACACACTCGGTAATTATTTAGCAGTGCTTGGGAGGGACATAAAGCAGCACCTATTTCTATCTCTAGATACAAGCGAGTAATGGTCAGCCTCACTGGCTATAAGTAAATACGTTTAAATATTGGGTGAAGATTTCAGAACATGAGGAAAGCAGAGACAAGAAAGATCTATTTGGGTCTTTGAAGCTCAGCCTTCTATGACCATGATTTTCCCCTTTTAAACTGAAGCTGTCTTTTGAAAATCATTATTACTCTTTACACCCTGCCTGGCAGATTATTGCAAATCTTTGAATAAACAGGTTCTCCCCAAAACCTGACCTGACGTTTTGGGCCTAGCCTGCTGTGTTCATCCAGCTCCACACTTTGTTATCTCAGATTCTCCAGCATCTGCAGTTCCCATTATCTCTCTCGCCAAAACCTCTTTGAAATGTACTTTCCATTATTTAATGTCCTCTGCTCCTATTTTCCTTGACATTCTGTAAATCAGTAATTGTGGACTTAGTTTTATCTGCAGTTTAATATTGTACAAGGTCAGCATGGGCCAAAGAGCAAGGCTCCATGCCAAAGGACTCGGGGTGAAATCTCTTTTTAACCACCTTCCTTCTTTCCTGGAGAGCTTTTGCTTATCTAATCTTTTGAAATAACTTATCAATTGGATTTGTTGATTGGCTCTTGTATGTCCTTTGCAATGAATGGATTTCTTTTCGTGCTATGAGCAACAGTCTGCCAAATAAAGTATGCCCGCTAAATTTGAAGCCATTCAGTGCAACCTTTATGCAATTGTATCAACTGTCGTGTTCTCCATTAGCTCCCGATCCAAACAGGCCTCCTTTTAAAACTCTAATCCTGATTTCAAAATTTGTCAATTCTGACCATTTGAGCATTGCTGATTTTAACCATTCCCCATTGGGGGCTGTGCCTTCATCAGCACAGGCCCTAAACTCTTTTCTTTCTGTAACAGTGCCATGGTTTAGTTGGTTAAAGTGTCTGCCTGGTAAACAGGAAATCCAGGGTTCAAATCCCAGCCGTGCCTGTACCTTACTTGAAAGGGCAGCAGCACCAGGGACCTGGGTTTGATTCTAGCCTTGACTGACCATCTGTAGGGAGTTTGTATATTCTCCTTGTGTCTGTGTGGGCTGCTTCGAGGTGATGTCATTTCCTCTCACAGTCCAAAGATAGGTGGATTAGCCACGCTGAATTGCCCATAGTGTGCAGCCTAGGCAGATTAACCATGGGAAATGGAGGGTCCCAGCAATAGGATGGGGGGGCGCAGGATGCTCTTTGGAGGGCCAGTATGGAAATGTTGGGCTGAAATGGGCTGCTTCCACACTAGGGATTCTATGAAACATCTTAAAGTCTACTTTTTCTTGGCCACATCTCAGTCACTTACACCCTATGTGCATTGGTGTTTGATACCAGTGTGTGAAGCACGATGGATACTTCACAATATTGAAGGCGCTATATAATTGCAATTGTTAGATAAGGATGGGTGGATTTCACTCGGTAACTGGGCCCAGCCGGCACCTTCCCCAACTGGTCAGGGGGCCAACGGGGACTGTGCGGGGAGACGACCGCCGGGGTTTTTCTTCATTTTTTTTTGCTTTTTCCGTTAGTTGGCATACGTACCCCCAAGGTAACCCGGAGCAGCTAGCGTGACAGGGCAGGTGTTTAAACATGTTTATTTTTTGCATATTCTGATGAATAAAGTACATTTTTTTGAATTAAAAAAATAAGGATGGGTGGATTTCACAAGGGGGGAAAGTTGGTATCGTGGATTATCCCCAAATGAAATATCTGTTGCCATCACACCAACCAGAAACCAAGTGCCTCACAGCATTAATACACTGAGGTAAAATTAACTGCATCATGGTGGGACTTCCAATCCTTCACCACCTCAATGCCAGAAGTCCCGCCCCCTGAACAGCTTCTGACCAATCTGATGGCTACCTCTGTAGCCAAAGCAGTGCCAGGAAAGAGCAGTGGCCAATGCTTGGACTGCAACCATCCCCAGGGAGGTGCAACGTGGTGTCCTGGACTTGAATAAATTTGTGGCTGGGTATGACTAGGAGACACCATCAAGGTAGGGAGGCTGGGTCTTCTGGTCACAGATACCAGGGGATGTTGGGAAACAAAGTGGCAGGTACATCTTGGACAGGGATGCTTCTGGTGGGCATGGGGATCATGACCTCCCTCAAAATAGGTGGCTCTTCCCTACTTCCTGTCTGTGCATTGAAAGCAGCTGGGCTATTTATCTACCCTCGGAGACTGGTAAATTGCAGCAGAGATGGATTAGGGCCCCTCAGTCCCAGTCAAATATTCATAGAGTCATAGAGCACTGAAACAGATCCTTTGGTTCAACCAGTCCATGCTGAACATAATCTGAAACTAAACAAGCCCCACCTGCCTACTCCTGGCCCATATCCCTCCATGTCTTTCTTATTCATGTACTTATCCAAATGTCTTTTAAATGTTGTAATTGTACCCATGTCCACCACTTCCTCATTAAGTTCATTTCACACGCAAATCACCATCTGAAACATCAGCTTTCCTGCTCCTCTGATGCTGCTTGGCCTGATGTGTTCATCCAGCTCTATATCTTGTTGTCTCTGCTCCTGTGACTTCTTGTCCAACAACACTTTTCACATCTTACATTCCTAGAGAGGAGCCATTTCACATGACTTTCATCTTAACAAATAAACAAACAGCATTTAATATTGAATTGACTAACATTATTTTATTTTTCATTATTCTATTTCCACAAACTAAACAATTTGATCTACAAAAACAAAGGAAGCTGTTATGATACAAAGTCAACAATCATTTGATCAGTGGGAATCTAAACATTCACACGAGGAACAATGAGTAAATAGGAGAGGAAAGTGCTTTGAGCTTGGGTAGGGAGGGACCGCACACTCTTGGACCAACGCCTACTTGAGATTTGGTGTTGGTGACATTCTGTAGCTGAAACCTCGTGTTCACACAACTGGGGATGACATATTGACAGCAGGAGACAATTTCCACACAAAAAAATACTACATCTGCTTTAATAGTTTGCTCTGGATAACCTTTTGGAATCCAGCGTCACACATCAGCAGCACAGGTCTTACAACAGTTAGTCAGTATCCTCTTTTTTCTCACAGTACAGAACTCAGGCCGAGAGGCCTGCTTCCACACTGTAGGGATTCGACAATTTATATATAATGAATGTAACATTACACCAGCATAATTGTTCTGGGAACAGTATATCCTTACATATCAGAAATGTTAATAACACATTGTTGAAGTTAACTTTGAGATAAGTACGGATTAAACCCACCATCAGTTGAGGTCCTGACATTTAACCTCCAACACAGGTAAAATGACCAATCTCCTCCTTTTGATAAATCGACATGTGTGTGGTATTAATCACCTTTGCTTGATATCAACAAAATAATGCCCCAACCACCCCACCCAAATCTATTCCAAATGAATTGGCATTGGGATATTTGGTAATCCTTTGAAAAATCGACAAATCACTTTTAAGTAAAAGAGGGCATTGTTCATAGTCAATCTGTGGTTAAAATGAGGACAACACTTAGCTCAATGATCCATGTCTGAAAAAAGGTTTCCTTTTGATGAGGTCTCCAGATTGATGAAGTGATATAACATGGTGCATTAGCGATGAGAAGACGATCCTCTCTTTGAGACAGAAAAATAGTATTTGTGCTGTAAGCACCAATGACAGACTTTAGGGGAACTGATCCTCCAAAATCAATGAACACTTGTATTTAAAGTAAACAAAACCACAGGAGGTCATTTTAAGCCAACATGCCCAGTTGGAATGAATTGGGTTCCAGTTGGATGCACATTTTAGACTCTGCTCTGTTTAATGGTCTGTTGATTTCAATGCAGTGTGAAATTGTGGGGCAGCAAACAGGATCCAAACTAATCCTACTTCATTTCCTCTGGGTGGGTAAGGTTAAAATTGCTACCAGTAATTATTTGGCTCTGTTTTGGCACACAATGTTACACAACACCGAAAAGAAACCAAACCATAAGGGTGCGAAATACACATGACTATAGTGCTTCTCCCTTCATGACTGGATACCACAAAGGAAATTAACAGAAAAATAAGCCTCAAGGTTTCATTGTGTAATCAGATTGTGCTGGGTGTGTTTTTAGACCAATAAAGACCCGTTTTACTAAAGAGGCTTTGTAACAGTATTATCCACATGGTTATCGTTAAATCTATATCCAACCTAACACTGTGTAGACATTTGTGACTTAAAAGTTATAATATATTACTAAAAAAAATCTAAATCTAAGTATCTCAAAAACCCCAGCAAATGTGTTTATAATACTGTAAATAAGACATCACATTGGCAGAAACAAACTGTGCATTTCTGAAAAGAAACTTCAGACACATTTCACACATAATCATTATTGTGGCTGTAACAGACAGTAATTAGTGTGTAAAAAAATATCATAAGCTATCATTAAAAAATTTCATCCCTTTACAGTGAATACATACCTGATGCAACTTAGTGAGTAGCCAGTTTCTACCTGATCTGTAAACATAAGCTGTTGGATGCCATCAGACAAACACTTAATGTTTTGCCTGGCTGCTGAGTCTTCTATTTTAGGGGAGACATTAGCTTCATTCAAATAACAGAAACAGTCATTTATAAGTTGTAGCAGTTGCCTATTCTGCTCCTGGCATAATTTAGAAAGCAGGCCTAATCTTTAGTTTAAAATGGAAGGAGTCTGTATCAAGTAATTTAAATAAAAAGTCTCTTATTAAAACTTGCTGGTCTTTTTTCATACACTATATTGCGTAGCAAAATATTCTTCAAAATTACCTTGGGTGCAAACTTTCAGACACCAAAAGTTTCTACCTATAGTGAAGCTATTTTAAAAACATTTAAATCTTGTTATATACTCTCGATTACAATTTCAGTCCCTTAAGCATCCTGGAGTGTACTGGTGAAGAGCGTAAGCTCACAATGGACCACTCATAAAGGGTGTGCCCAGTGTTTCTTTGTCGACAAGAAAGCAAAACAGGAGAGACTCACTAATAAATACTTCCAACCTAACTGTCTGAAAATACCCTGTTATCGCAAAGCTACTCTGCATTCAGCTACAAAACAAATGTGAGGATGTTTCCCTGAGATAGTCGCCACCCCTACTGCATTGTCAAGGAGTGTGAATAAAATCGAATACTATCCACATGTCAACAAACTAGAGCATCTGAGAGTGACAGTGTGGAACAGGGTGTGTGCAAATGGTACAGAATGCACAACACACCATCTGTTCTCCATTGCTGCCACCCTCATGAACTTGGCACATCCCCATGTCTGGGTTCAATGGTATTCCTTCCTAAATTTTGTGTCCTTGTATTCTGGTACAGTTTCATGTTTGAAACTGTGGCAGCGTTAATTACCTGCCGCCACTCGTTCCACTTGTACGGCTCATTTCTCTAAAGTATTTGAACAAACAGTTCCCATATGTACAGCCTTTGAGTATTACACTGATACAAGAAGAAACCAGTTCTCTTAAATGGAAAACAAAATACAATCATCTTATTGTCAATCCCAATGTTTGATCAAGACTGGAAACAATGTAGGTGCACTGTGGCTCACAGCGCCAGAGACCAGGGTTCAAACCCAACCTTGGGCGATTGTCTGTGTGGAGTTTGCACATACTTCGTGTGTCTGCATGGGTTTCCTCCAGGTATTCTGGTTTCCTCCCACAGTCCAAAGATTTGCAGGTTAGGTGGAACTGCCACGGGAAATTGCCCATGAAGTCCAGGGATGCGTAGGTTGGATGGATCACGTGAAATGCAGGGTTACAGGGATGGTGGTGGGTCTGGGTTGGATGGTCTTCAGGGGGTCAGTATGAGACAAATAACCTTCTCCACACTGTAGGGGATCTATGAACCACTGGTTAGAAACTTTCTCAAAGGATTTAAGAATGTGTTTGGAGAATTACTAGGGCAAACTTCCATCTGCTTTATAAATGTTGAATGTGGAACTTCCAAAGTCAATCATCCCAGCTAAAAGGGTCTTTAACATTTAATGCAATACTCAAAGGCCTAGCTGCAAAACTTAGTGAAAATCAGTCCTTAGCAATCTCATTCTACTTCGGCTGTCAGGTAGATATTGTAGTTTTGTTCAAAATCTCACATTAAGTGGCTTCATAAATTTCTACAAAGAGTTAAAAGTTAAATTCTGACACTGGTTTGTGTTGGGACAACAGAAAGAGGCAGAGAATAAGCTCAGGAGAAAGATCAAGCGGTTAATATTGAGGTAGATAACTGACTGCCCACCATCTAATTAAACTGCACAATAAGGCTTCACATAAACTAACAACTTTCACGAGCAAACAACTGTACAGAAACAGGGACATGAGAGCAACCCTGGTGAAACACAGAAACACGGGCACTGCAGTCTGCAATGATCACAGTTACCTTGACAGATTAAGAACAAGGGTAACAAAATATCAGGAAAAGTAAGACAGCAAATTTACACAGATATCCAAAGGAAAAGCAAGTTTAGATTCAGGCAAAAGCGCTGCTGTATTTTATGTCATTATGGAAGTCAACTCAGCCTAGGCCGAGACTAGCATTGAGGAGGGGTTTCCCATAATTACTGCCTTCACATCTGCAATTTATACTTCTGTTTCTCTGCACGCTCTGGAGGAATGTTCCAACTACCATTTCTCTTTCCCGGAGGAATGTTCTGGATGCTGTTCCTCTGACCAGGTCATTCTCAATGAGATTTTGTTCAGTCCGGCAAAGTGAGGACAGGTCTGCTGTTTTTCTTTTGCACCCCACAACTAAAGTGGGCGCTTCACATCCATGACTTCCCTTCACACACAAAAGAACAATTTGGCCAGGCTGATGTCAGGCACAAACTTTCCTTTCTAAGGCTATGGATTCTTTCGAATGTTATTAAATCCCAGGAGGTCTGGCAGGAGTCAGGACTGGGAAGGTTTGACTCAAACACTGGTTACATTGTTGCCCTTCTGTTTAGTATGTGCTCTGACCTAATGGAGACAGTATGAGAGTTACAGCAAGCTCTACACAGCAATGTGGTCAGTGCCAATTGGAAATACAAAACCTTGTTCTATTATCTTCAAAAGCAGGTCTTTGGTGACGTTCCCAAGTGAGGAACAATGATAAAAAAAATTTCTCTAATAAACACTGCAGACAATCAATGTGAATAAACACCTTTGTAAAGTAAAAAATAATGCAAACACATAAGACGTGGCTATATACAGTGTAGCACACGCAAAAGTAATGACCATTAATTCTATGCCTCACCACAATGCAGGCCGGAAGTTTGGTTAAATCACCACATACATCAATGGAGGGAAAACAGTCCCACAACACAGAATGGAGTTCTATAAAATTTGAGGTAGAATGTTTCTCTTTGTATTTGGAAGTGCTTGTTTTCCTCTTCTTCAGGGAAAATGGCAGATGAGTGAGGCCTTGAGGTAGTACTGCATCTGTACCAACCAAATGCTATTTTACTTTGTAGAAAGGAAGATACCAATTCGAGCAGTTTCCTTAGAAGACATTCAATGCGGCTGAGGTAGTTTTCAATCATCAAACTTTTCTTTGAGTTGTTTCTTTCGCCCCCAAGTCTCATTAGCAGCCTACATGTAGGCCCCAGCAGTCACCTAGTTTGTTGAGGATCCATCACTGAAATGATGGAACTTGTGACCTGAGATGGATACAGTGTGAAATTCATCGAATCCCTGCGTAGAGAGCTGCCGGGTTTTACTAAACCGATGCTGGTAATTGTTTACATCAAAGAAATAGTCAGAACAAGCAGCCAGCCAACAAACTCATGATATGCATTTGCAAATGGTGGAAATCTGCTGTGTGAGGGCCTGAAATGCAACCTCATTAGTTAAGTTTCATAGATAAACTACACCAGTTGAAGTACCTTCATTACAACATGCCTGAGTTTCTTGAGGATACAAACAGACTTCATTTCCACCAAATCCATAATATGTGAGCTGACCTGAGACTGATAGGCCTAGTGTAGATGCCAATAGATAGGAAAACGATGAATGTCAGCATGAGTTCCAGTCACAAGCCTACAGGTAGGCAATGAGACTTGGGTTCTCTCAAAGTTTCACTCTGCGGTGATGGAACTACTGTCTTTCGCTCCTGTGAAGCTGAGCTGATTAATATTTAGTTCAGGGTGGTCTAAGCAACATTGAACAACGGGGGTTTCAAAGGTAGTGTGCTGCTCTTCACTCACAACAAACTCATCGAGTGGGAACAGAGAGTTCTGGCAGATCGAGCTGGGCTGTTCTTCAGTAATGGGGGAGACATTATTACACTGTTGGGCATAAAGAGGAAAAAAAAAGAAGAGAACATAATATTACTCCAAGATATAACTAGAAATTACTTACAGACGTTATCATAAAAAAGCTTAATGCACCACTCCTAATTCACCAATAATCTTTTCTTTGACTACAGGGAGGGGAAATCTTTACAGACTGAGCCTTACCATGCAGCAAGAAACCAGGAACATAATTTATTTTATGCTTTTTACACTACTGTATACTTTTCTGCTGTTTTTATTTATTACATGATCTGTACACCTTGTCCACGTCTAAGTTTCAGGGAGCCAAATTCATTCCATGGTGAGGCAGATTATTGTTTAAGTTTACATGAAATGCTGAAGGTTTCTAGGCAGGGTCATAACTATAATCTGTATTTCCATGGACTCTCCTCCACATGTTTAATCTTCAAAGTAAGACCAATAAACACAGATGAATCTTAAGAAAATCAAGACTAAAACTCAGAAAGTGTATATCTGTCCAAGTGGTCTATATTCCATTATGTAATTTCTGTATGTTGTGGGGTTAGCACATTTCAGGTAATGATACCTTGTTGTGAAAGGATTTACTGATATTGATAAAAAGTCAACTGGGGAGCTCTTGCCAAGTTGGTGTAAGAGGTGCATACATCTTTAACTTTATTCCAAGGCATCTGGTGTCATTTGGTGTTATTTCAGAGGAGGGTTACTGATGATAGATGCACAGAAAGGGGCAACTTATCGAGTTATAGCCAGTTTAAATTTGACATGGAAACATGCATTGTAACATGCTTTCCCATTTCCACAGTAGGCCAGAATATTTGAAGCCAATGTGGAGCCCAAAGGTCTTGTACTTTCCTGGAGACTGCTGCACTGTTCCTAACTGACCCTCAGGAAGGTCCGAGACATCCACATACTGCCAGCAGGCATCTCTGGCACCAGGGGCACCTCACGGACACCTGCTTACACCCCCCTCCACAAATTCATCAAAATGACTACCCCCAATGTCATGACTGATGGGTCAGTTTTTATTATTAGGGGGGAGAATCCCATGGCAATTCTGAAGCCCACCTTCCATTAGATCATTGGAAGAGAGCAGCAACGTGTTTACTGGAGGGAGACAATGTTTCTAGGGCTTGTCTAAACTTCCTCCCCTACATTCTCAACCATCTTGCACCTGGGAACCCGGAAATTTGAAGTCTTAATCTCAAATATCAATCAACACCCCTTGAACTTTTCTCAGCCACGTTGAATGCCTTACTGGATTTTCCTTGTGTAGGCGATCACTAGGAACTGGCGCAGGGAACAGTCGCTCCAGTTCGTTCATGTCAGCCATCTTCCCGTTGGCAACAAACTCTTGCCGACCTCTCCGTGATCCACCATTCAGCACCAGCCCTTGAGAATTTCTTTGGGCCCTGGATGGAGCCTGAGGGGTGGCCAGGCGCTCCTCAACATTTTTGCACATTAGCAACCTAGAAATGCAAGTCCCAGGGGACAGGTTCAGTTGTTAAATCATGAAAATATGAACTTAGTAGAGTTCTTGGTAAACGCAAACCATTCACTCATATCTGGTACTGCGCAGATTATTTGATTCCCGTAAGTGTGTAATACGTAGGTAGCAAAAAGGAATGATGAGAATATAGCCATAGAGAGTCCTACAGCACAGAGATAGGCCCTTTAGCCGAAATGGGTCCACGCCAATCTGCTGGCTGTTACTGTTAAGATTTCCATGCATGTCCATTTGTATCATGGATTATGACTGGTTTACGCACAAAAGCACAAAATGCATGTGCATTTGTATCATGGATTATGACTGGTTTATGCACAAAAGCACAAAATGCATGTGCATTTGTATCATGGATTATGACTGGTTTACGCACAAAATGCATGTCCATTTGCAAACTCATCTCCACACATACATACACACAAGCTTGCCAGTGTTCAATGCAATCTCTTTTTCGTTACTATGCTTCAACATATACACCTTTAATGGTGCAAGGACACAGGTGGCTATCCTGTCAAGAAATTCTTTGCAGCTCATACCTCCCACGATATCCAAAAACCAGGAAGAGAACACAGAAGATAATGCAGGTGACGCCGATGTGGGTTCCAATGATAATGCCAGTTGTCGATGTTTTGCTGCTGTGTTCCTCTTTCAGACAATCACATGGAGTGTTCAGAACTGCAACACAGAATGCCTTTCATTAATGATTATTACATGATTATTCCCTTGCTCTCCTGGAAAAAATACAAGAAGAAACTTGTTATCCTGATGTGGCAATTCTTCCCTCATCTGCAGCTTCCAACCCTTCTCCCTATTGCAGCCTTTATCTCGATTTTGTCAGTATTGATACAGTCACTGCCACTCTAGGCCTCTTCTCTTTCATCAGTCCTAAATGCCATGTCACACTCTCTTTTCTCTAAGTACATTTTAACATCAAGACTCAACCTTATAACAGTTTCAGAAATTTTTTGCCTTCCTGAGTCTTTCTTTCTTCCAATAATTTACAGATGCACAAAACCTCAGCCACGTGCCCTCTCGAATTCTTGTTTCCACGTGTCTTCTACCCAAGTTTGATAGGCTACATTGCCTTCTTAGAACATAAGGCCTGAGAACAGGAGTAGGCAATTCAACCCCTCAAGCCGGTGCTGCCATTTAATATGTTCATGACCGATATCGTCTTGGCCTCAACTCAGCTTTCCTGCTCATTCTCCTTCACCCTTCAACCTGTTATTGATTAAAACTCTATTTTCTCCTTAAATCTACTCAATGTCCCAGCATCTAACACACTCTGGGGTAGTACATTCCACAGATTCATGACCCTTTGAGAGAAGTAATTTGTCCTCATCTCTGTTTTAAATCTGATACCCTTTATCCTAAAACTATGCCCCTTATCCTAGATTGCCCCACAAGGAAACATTCTTTCTACGTCAATTTATCAATCCCCTATAGGTCTTATGTACCTCAAGCAGATCTCCTCTCATTCTGCTAAACCTCAGAGAGTACAGGCTTAATTAGTCAAACCCTTCATTTCTCAAATCAATTTCATGTACACCCTCTGAACTGGCTCTACTGCAATTACATTCCTCCTCAAATAAGGGGACCAAAATTGTATGCAATACTCCAGGTGAGGTCTCGTGGCCACTTTGTACACTTGCAACAACATGTCCCTGCCTCTATACTGTTTTCTTTCAGCAATAAATATCAAAATTCCTTATTACCTGCTGCACATGCAAACCAGTTTTCTATGATTTATACACAAGGACACCCAGATCCCTCTGCACCAAAGTATTCTGAGAGTTGCAGTCTGAAAGTTCTCCTCGTTTAAATAATAAGTTTCCTTTCTGTTCCTCTGACCAGAATGGATAATCTTACAGTCATGCACTTTAAATTTGAGTTACTAAATACTGGATTCCGCTGGCTATGATAAACCCATTAACGGAACAGTTGTTATAATTTTTAATAACTGCACTTCCACATTGCTTAATTAAGTCAAATAGAATCTCAACTGCGTGGCTCCTAAATGTTTTCACCCAGGCACCATATTTGGTGAGGCAAAATGCCTTGTGGACTACTTATTGATCTAAACCCACTCTCTTGTGTTTGCCACCGCTACAAACTCCTCATAGTCATGTTTTTAGGGGTGAAATCTGTCATCCTTGTCTGGTCTGGCCTTCGTGCGAGTACAGATCCACAACAAGATGACTGACTCTTAATTGCCTGCTCCAACAGCAGAAGAAGCCATTCAGATCGAGGATAATTAGAGGTGGTCAACAAATGGGGAACTTACCAGTGTTATGTACATCCCATGTAAGAAGAACTGATGGGAAGTGCATTACTAATTTTAATGAGACAACAACAAGGTCATCTCTGATGTGAGCTGGAGAGCTTCAGTCTCAATGTTGGGCTGTGTTCAGCACTGTTGTTTTCAGCTCGACCCCACCCCTCAAACGGGTGTTAGAAATTTCAAATGACAGTTGTATGGTCCAACAGTGAAACAGAGGAACACTGGACTTAGCAAGTGGTGTAGGCCAATAGCCCTGGAGTATTAATCTGGCTTGTAAAACTACACCATCATTGATGACTTGTGCCGCACAAGTGGAAGCCAGTCTGGTTGTAGGACCCCACACAGTTAGTCAGGATGAGGGTTTGGGCTGTTCTTGTGTATGGCTTAGCCATCGTGTGACACAGACAACACTTTCAGATTCACTGGTTTACCTCAATGAATCATATGCAATTGAGTCACTTCTTATTGGATTCTGTCAAACATGTGAACCATTTCAGCTCAGTGAAAGCCCATAAACAGAAATAAGGTGAAAGTCCATTTTAGTGGCATTAGTTGACACAGAAAGAGATGCAGATCAGGATACAGGTTCTGACCTTGCACAAATAGTACCATGGACTCTTAAACATCCACCGATGCTACTCATGGAGCCATACGTAACTTCATCAGCTGGCACAACACACACACAGTCAGTGCTGACCAATCTGATGTTTCAGTAAATTTGAGTCCTTGAAAAACGTTTGGTTGATGATTTGCCCCAGCTAGAGCCTCAGCAGATGATGCATTTGATTTCAAGCTCCTGTCGTATGTATTCACGGCCTGGGCCCGGTTGACTCACCCCCAGATCTCTCAGCAGCATCTTGCAGAGCCACAAAGCGAACTGTGGAATTTCCATCTCCATGACGATTAAATGCGAGAAGCTTCACTTCATAGGCAATCAGTGGATCTTGTACAAAAGACAAATCAGTTTTACAAACATGCTCTCAAAAAAAAAGGTAGTTAAAATGAAAGAGGGGGACAGGTCATCTCATCAAGCTTCTATTTATGCATTGTCACTCTAGAACCACTCCTGATGTTGTCTGCTGAGTACATTTATTAAATCCACACTCCAACCTGGGAAGCCAAATTCAAAAAGACAGTATGAGTTAGATGCCACTCTGACAATGCTTATATCAGTTCTCCAATCTGTGCTCCATTTGAGCCTGCCTTTCTATCTGGAGCATGGCATGCGTCAAATTACAATCTGTTCAGTTGGGAACATCTCCAGAGTCAATCTACATTCTGCCCCTACAAGTACAGATTCATCAAATCCCTTAGGAATGGTTTTTGTTCTACCGATCTTAACCCCTGTCTACCCCTTTACAGGTGATGTTCAACACAGTCCTCTTACCCAACTGAGTTATGTTGTACGATGTCACGTTGCTTGGAAGGAGTACAGGCCCGATGAAGTGTGCACCATGAATCCTGCGATAATACAACTTGAATCCTTCATGCTGCCCAAGCTTAATGCTGGATTCCCAGACAGCCTGAATGGCTGTACTGTTCAAAACTTTAATGAAAAGAGCTGGTACTGCTGGAACTGAAACATCAAAAAGTCAGGGGATAACGACGTGGGCGTTGCAAGAAGTAGGCACCAAACTCCTGCCCGCTACCACATAGTTCATACATCACTGATACCATAATACCACTGATGAAGTTACTGTACACCAGTCATAAAGATGTCGCGTATGTACAGTATTCCCACAGCACAAAGATAATTACAAGCAGGCCAGTGCCTCAATCCAGGGCAACAATAATTATTGGTAAGATGATGTTTAAATCTGAAAGTGCATGGTCTCCCTTTTTCCTTTGGTTCAAGAGAAGGATCCCAGCTTTGGAAGAAAACAGGTTTTTAAATGTCTACATTATACTTGCTAAGGCAGTCAGTCTGCATTGCATACTTTGTTTTCCAGCCTATTCTGAGAAACTTTCTTATGTTTACTTTGACACTTCTTCACATTTCTCTTCCATTTCAACAATTCTCTGCAAATTCCAAGCCTGTCCTTAGTTTTAAAACTGCTCAGGTTTTCTAGGGCCTGGACTGAAGATGGGAACTATTTAATATCTCATCATCTCAATTAGCAGCAACATTAATGAAAAAAATGAAAACAACTCACTCAGGCTCCCCTCAGGAAACACTTATACAATCCTAAAATGAACGTAACTACCACAGAATTAACCTCAGCTTTGAATAGCTGCAATTCCAACTTGCCTCGGTAATGCAAAATGAAATATTTCTGTGTCAAAAGGTTAGTAAAACATTCCGTCATCCACAATGTGTGTCTCAGGAACGATCACACACTCTAACTCGGCGCTACTTACCTTCGCCCCGTGTGCGGCAGGTAGCGAGCTCTGATGGTTTGCTGGCACCACGTGATGTATACGCCTTTATGTAGAAAGTGTAGCCAGTCGATGGCTGCAGATCAGTTACCACTTGCTGTAAGGTGGTTTTGCTCACAGCCTCCTGGTACTCCATCTCCACTGGGTCTGCGAAACGAACAAAATAATAGTAAGTATAGCCTAGCAACACCCATGCCTACTCTACACCAGTAATCATTCAATAGTCAATCAACTTCAGGTTGCAGAAGTTAAAAGCTGCTAAGTTAGTCAGTCCGTGCCAAGTGCAAAGTCTGAAATATTTGGGAGAAAGGGCCACTTCTCACAAATTAAACCCTCTGAAATAAGACTGGGACTTAATCATAGAATTCCTGCAGTGCAGAAACAGGCCATTCAGCCCAACAAGGCCACACTGCCCCTCCAAAGAGCATCCCACCCAGACCCATTCCCCTAACTTCGCATGTCTAACCTGCTTAAACATGCCTGAACACTACGGGCAATTTAGCATGGCCAATTCACCTAGCCTGCACATCTTCAGGATGTGGGAGGAAACCGGAGCACCTGGAAGAAACCCACGCAGACATGGGGAGAATGTGCAAAGTCCACACAGACAGTCACCTGAGGGTGGAACTCAACCCAGGTCCCTGGTGCTGTGAGGCAGCAGTGCTCACCACTGAGCCACCATGCTGCCCTGTTAATGTCACAATCGGAAAACCTGCAGTCTCTTGGTAAGCAGGGTCTGGGGCTTCTGGTAACTGATAGCACCAAAACAAGACAAACTACAACAACTTGGAAAGACAGCAATTATACACAGGTTGACAAGCAAGTATCCAGCCTCACAACTTTCTCAACCCGTCCTTGGAAGCAGGAACTGCAGAATTTCTGAGACCAGGGTATGACTGGTCTTCAAACAAACATTTTGAAAAAGAACCAACAAAGAAGATATTAGCAGTAAGCCTTAGGTCTCAAAAAGAAATGACATAAAGCATTGGAAACAAAACTGCTTTTATCTAAGTGGGAATAAATGCTGAGTGAGGTAACCCAAGGCTCAATATTGAGATCGCCACTGTTTCTTATTTACACAGTGACTTCGGTTCAGCAATTCAATCAAACAGGGAAATCTGCTGATGATACCAAACCTTTGGTTGGGGGAAGTTGGAGAATAAGGGGTAATGAAATTGCAAGAGGTAGTGCTGGAAATGGGAAATTACAGAAGCAGTATGTAAAAGACGTGTGCAATGCGATGCAGATTCAATTTACCGTTGGCAGAAGGTGCACAATGGAAGAAAAAATAATGCAAGTTAAGTTTTCCACAAATGGTTTCGACATTCAGGAGAAACCAGAACTAGCCTGGTGGTGGGGAAACTCGAACCTGTCTGGACAAACAAACCAAGACGTGAATGTCTTTCCTGGCTTGTGAATATTTTGCAGTTTCTAATTTTAGAAATCAACAGCTCTTTTGGTTTGTTTAGCTTGCCCTTCAGAATAAGGGTTGCAAAGGAATTTACTAGTGGTATTATGTACTCCACTGACAGCTTAATGCAGAACATACCTTATCACGAAGGTCAGAGGACTGCTCAGTTACAAAAACAAATAATTTGGGACCTAGAGAGACACTGATTTCAAAAATACCAATGGACAGGATTTTTAGGCCAAAGGTAGTAGGTGTTGCTGAGGAGCTCAGTGAGTCCTTCCTTGTGGACAGGATACACAGTCATTGCACAGGAACACCACAGCTGCATGTTTTCCCTTCAAGCCAAAAACCATCCTGACTTGGGAATTTATTACTGCCCCTTTACTGTCACTGGGTCAAAATGCTGAAACTCTGTAGCAGTACACTGGATGTTGTTAGGGTGCGCTACATGTTAGAGAAATCACAGATGGTTGAGTTATTCTGAAATAACTTAAATTGGGGGAGGCAATGGCTAGTGGTATTATCATTGACATTAATCCAGAGACCCAGGTAATGTTCTGGGGACCTGGGCATGAAGCCCACCATGGCAGATGGTGGAATGTGAATTTTATTTTTTTAAAAATCTGAATCAAGAGTGTAATGATGACCATGAATCTGTTGTCAATTGTTGGAAAAATCCATCCAGTTCACTGATGTCCTTCAGAAAAGGAAATCTGCCTTGCATACCTGGTCTGGTCTACATGTGACTTCAGACTCACAGCAACATGACTGGCCCTTCACTGCCCTCTGGGCAATTAGGGATAAATGCTGGCCTAGCCAGCGACATCCTCATCCCATGAATGAATAAAAATAAATGTGGACTGTCATAGTTCAAGAAGGCAACTCATCACCAATGCTGCCTTTAAGCTGAGAGGCTGTGTGCATGCCATTCCGAAGGTCCACGCATGGTCATTGGTGTTTGCACACCAGCAGGGTCCCAAAGTGGCTGCCATGCACAGGTAGGAAAATTAAAGAGAACACTACTCAACATCACCTTCTCAAGGGCAATTAGGGACAGATAACAAAATTCTGGCCTAGCCAGTGATGCCCAATGTCCATGGAAAAAATTAAAGTATTTCTATTGGTATAGCTTGTTATAAATTTATTCCGAAAGTATGCAGAAATTATTAACAAACTGCCTTGAGATGATCAAGTTTTGCCAGAAGTACTAATAC
This sequence comes from Stegostoma tigrinum, assembly GCF_030684315.1. Taxonomy (NCBI): domain Eukaryota; kingdom Metazoa; phylum Chordata; class Chondrichthyes; order Orectolobiformes; family Stegostomatidae; genus Stegostoma; species Stegostoma tigrinum. Next base: position 22,863,118 of record NC_081386.1, on the reverse strand, counting down.
ATATTGCATCAGCTACATCCCACCCCAGCACCATTACATAAACTGAGTGAGCAAATCAAACAGATCACGTGAAAGGAGGGAGTCATTTGCCCACCTGCAGTTTTCCTGATGTGCAGCACGTAGCCAATAATGTCTCGCGTATTCTCAGACGGCTCAGTCCACGACACCTGAATGGCTGTCGCAGACAGAGCTACAGCTTTCACATCCCGGGGGGGTCCCGGAAGTCCCTCAGCCCACAGCACTGTTAACCGCGCACTGGCTTGGGTTGACCCTGCGTCATTCTCAGCAATACACTGGTAGATTGCTTCATCCTCTGGAGAAATGCCATTAATTGTAAGTGTACTAGGAAAAGAAAGAAAACAACATCAAAATGCATCATACAACTTGCAAACCAACACTGCCCTGGCAGCATTGATTGTTCTTGATCATTTTTCCTTCCCAATTTTCTCTCTTAATTATTTCTTTGCTGCTCTTGAAGATGATTACTTTTTACATACTGTTCCAATGGCACCAATCAACCAGAGTGAGCCTTAAGAATGAATGCTGGAAACCATTCACCCAATGTCAAAGTAACCTTTGTTCATCCAGCTTGTAAATGTTCTAGCAGCACCACTGAAAAGCAAATAGCAACGGTGGAAATCTGCCCCAACTGCCCTTTCCTTATACCTAGGCTGCTAAAGCAAACTGTCAAACCCTCCCTAACATTGCAATCAGCCAGTATAATACACAGCAGTGAGAGATGTAGTGAGTTTCATTGGTATGCATCTTAAACATTGAAGCCATGTTTCCAGGTTATGCACCAAGGGTTGGGATAATCTTTGGAGGGTATGAAGAGAAACCTTTACAGGAAGGGGAATCATAAGAAGACAATCCCACAAAGATGGATAGTGGTGGAGAGGCATTAGACTTGGTTAAACAGTTAAGGCATAGGTGAAAAGACAGGCAAATCAGTCCATCTTGTGTACTCCGATGGCAATCTTCAACTCCATTTTCCTGCCTTTCCCCATGCGCCCCCGACTCCCTTTTTGATTACAAATCTATCTCAGCCTGGAATATGTTTAACGACTCAGCCTTGGAAGGCCCACGCAGTAAAGAATTTCACAGATTCATCGCCCACTGCTGGATGAAATTCCTCATCTTAACTCAAGAAATACTGAACTTGGTGATTCCTTACTCTGAGATTATGTCCCCTTTGGGGGGCCTGGCTCTTCCATGAGGGAATGCAACCTCGCCACATCTACGCTGTGAAACTCCCTAGGAATCTTCAGTACGGTCACCTCATGCTCTTCTAAACTGCAACAGGTGTAAGACCACCTTGCACAACCTCTCTTCATCAAACAGTCCCTCTATAACGAGGATCAGCTGACTGAACAGTCTCTGGACTGCCTTCGACATCAGTACATCTTTCCTTAGATAAGGGGGCCTAAATTGTTCATAATCTTCCAGGCAGTACCATATTTTAGCAATATCTTCCTATTGTAATATGCTAACCCCTTTGAAATAAAGGCCAACATTTCATTTGCTTTCCCTATTAAACTTGGGTGCTAGAGATAAGGACAATACCATAGCACCATAATCCTCTAACCATGTTAATATACGACCTCCAACACCATGGGCTCTTAACTGATGAAGCAGTCTCATGTGTCATACCTTATTAAGCATCTTATGGTTTGGGCTATGGATGAAGCATTAAACTGGACAGATTCAAACTTGAAGTAGCCAGTGACTGAACAGATGCATTTTTCATAAAGATTTCATCAGATAATAATTGAAGTCATACGACATGAATCGTTTTTCACTGGCTGGAAGATGACTCTTTCAAAGAATGGCTGAGGGCAGGGTCTGCTTTGACAGTAAACTGTGATACTTCACAAGCGCCAAGTGCGTGAGAATATTCTAAACATACTTCAGTATTTGTTGCGAGCCAGAGCCTGTGAGATTCACAAGCCTGTGAGATTCCACAATGCTCAGTAAATGGCAAGCGCTATTTCCATTGTCCAGGAAGAATTCCCCAGCACACCACTGTAAGGATTTATGGAATAGTGAGAGCCCTTTAGCACCTTTACAAACTGGTTTATTTCTGGAAGCTGGTGGAATGGGTTAATGTGATGTGATTCATGACAGGTTTAGGCAAGTAAGTACAGCTTTACTTAAAGCAAAGTTTCTAGCAGAGTATTCGGACTGTGTCACAGATCCTCACCTTGGTAAATAAATAATATGCATTCCAGGTGTTTATTCTAAGGCCAAGCATTGCAAACGGACGTCATCTCAAAAGTTAATGTGCTTTGCAGAACTACTGTTGGAGAAGATAATGAACGTACAGCTGAACTGTCAGGAGACAGATATATCTGACTGAAACCCATTGTTTTGACTGCCGCTTTTAATCAGGATGTGGAGCTGCTAGTGCCAGACTGGGGTGGACAGAGGTGAGCCTGACAAAAGGGTCACACTCCAAAAGCTGGTGATTTCAATTAAACCTATTGGACACGACCTGGTATCGTGTGGCTTCTGACTTTTTAATCAGCATTATTAGAATGGTGCCTGACAGTCCTATTTCCTCCTTTGCCGGGATTGTTCGCTGAAGTGGAAGTACTGACCCTGACCGGAGTATCGTTCCACTGGGTGTTGGCAACCATCAGATACTTCACTCAGACCGCATGCTGCGAGGTGATTAAATAATAGCAGATTCCACAGAGTACAAAACTCAAGCATGGTTCATCCTTCTTTATGGCATATCAGCTGGTGGCTGGGTCTGTGCTGCACCAACAACAACTTACTAAATAGCAGACAAAAGCGTGAGATCTACTTTGTATCGCCGTCACCCACCAGCCTAGGGTATAACAATAAATGCTGCTGCTGGTCTGAATCTCTGTGAAAATGGTAAGACTATTGAACTGGAACACGGTAATGCCACCAATTCCTGTTTACATGTGAATCTTCTACTAAAGTACCATCAGTAGAAAGGGAGACTCCCTCTGTGGTAATCCCACAGATCAGTGTCTTCAGAAGCATCCAAAATCCTTTTACGTACATCAATAGTAATGTTGTTTTACAGTAAGACACTGGAAATGAAAAGGTACCACATCTAAAGCTAGTGAAAAGAAAATTCCTCCCCAGACGCTTAACAATCGCTGATAGAACTCGATCTGAAATTCAACAGAAATCCCCACTGCTTTATGAAAAAACACCCCCGAAGTCAATTGCATCACATGTAAAATTAACTTTAGATCCAAATAACACCCACTAGACGCTAAATGTAAAACAACTGAAGAATATTCACGAAAGCTCTTGTCTGTTTGTTTCAGTTTACGATTGAGGAGCTTCCGTGCTAGCCTATAATATGAAAGGTATGTATAGGCCCCTTTCCCAACAAACTTAATGGATGTGAACATTTCATTGTGTGGAGAGTGGACACGTGTTCGTTACTGCACACTTCAATCGGGGCATCCACATTCAAATGAAAGACATTTCACTTTGAAATAGAAAGGTCTGCGTGTATGCAAAGGCTTCCTGGAGTTCTGGGAGTTTCCTATTGAATGCTTCATCCTGATGGGATTAATAAACTTCAGTGAGACAAGAGATCAAAGAGACTCCTTTAACGCCCATTGTTAGTGTCTTCCCTCTCCACTCCTGGGTTAGATACTGCGGCAGTGAATGAACTCACTACTTTCCTTCTGAAGGCAGCCATTTCCTCTCTTTACTGGGGAGGCCTGTCGATGGGTGAGACGCAGCTCTTAAACCATCCTGTGATGTAAAAATGTGAAAAGAATTTTTTTCCTTTTTATCAGAATTCATGACAGGTGGAGTGGAGGGGGGTTACCATGGGGTCACAGCACACTGATGGCAAGGTATCAAGCTGAGGGGTTTATATTTCCTTCGTGACAACTTCAGAAGGGGAGCTTCAGCAAGCTTAAATATACAAATTTCTTAAAGGGGCTTAACAATCTCAGTACAGAAAGCATCTTCCCACTGGCTGGGAGGTCAGGTGGGATTCTAAAACAAGAGTCACACACTCTGTCAATGCTTACAGCAGATGTAGATAGATTGTCCATCAAGAGGGGGTATGTGTGTATGTGTGTGAAAGGATGCAGGGGGGAAAATGAAAGATTTCTGGAGGGATGTAGAAATGTAGAGTCAGATTTAAAATTTATTCTAGTGAATGATGGAGCCAAGACAAGTCTTGTCCCTTGTTCATACGCTTGCAGAATAAGAGGGAAGCGGTTTAGGATTGAGAAGAGGAGGAATTTCCTCACTGAATCTTTCCTGCCAGTGAATCTTAGGAAGACACTATTCTGGTGATTTTCTCACTGAGTACATCCAGGGTAGAGGTTGATAGATATCCAGATTGAAAGATATCATATGGGGGATAGGGCTGGAAAAAGCCATTGACGTTGAAGATCAGCTGTTGAGTGGCAGAGGGGGCTAAGGCACTGAGCAGTCAATCCCTGCTCCAGTTATTGATGTTCCTATTAGGCTTTGGGCCTTCTGAATGTTTCAGCCAGAGTGTCCTGGGGCCTTTGTTTGCTAGATTGCCCAATATGACAGGTGGTGAATGCCCACAGTTAACAAGTGTCTGCAGGACATGCCATCGAACTAAACACCATCACACTTCTACACCATAGTACTCAATGTTAGCTTAAATCGATTCAGGGCTAGGTACTGAGACCAAATTCTTCGCAGCCTTAGCATTCATCATCCTTTGGAATGAGAATGCCCAGCTGAAATAGCCACTACATTCAGAATTGCTTCCTTGTAAATTCTCATTAAGGCTCAGTGTTATTTACACCTCACTGGGAAATGTAGCATCAGTGGAGAGAGTCTGACTGTTTCCTGTAATTCACATTATATGCCTGTGAAGGGTTTGTGTCCAACAACATGTACTGACAGCCGCTGAGGGAAAGTCAATGTAGGGTTAGTACCAGCATACATTCGCACTAAAGTGAGAGAGATACATATGTACTCATATATAAAAAGTTCCAGTATATTGACAGAAAAACAGTCAAAGGTCATTACCCTGCACACAAGCAATCAGCATGACAGATTATCAGAAGGTCATCAGGCCAGACCAGTGCTGCGTCTTGCCCCCGACAAAAGAACCACAACACACAAGGGCTGAGACACTGGAAGCAAGGGGGATCTGAACACAAAAAGCATTCCTCTGGGACTGGAAAACAAAAAAAGTTGGGGACTGGGAACTAGGGAGCTTAAACTCAAGTTGGAGAGACTGGCCTGAAATGCCACAAGAGAGTTTCTCCATCAGGTACTGCCAAAGTTCACTTTCATATCATTTGAACAGAAAATAAATCAACTGACTGCCAGAGCAGACAGAGAAACAGTCAAGAGTTGGAGTTATCCTTGGGGTTGATTGGGAATGTCTTCCCTAACTTTACCCCCTCCATCCCACCTTCCAAAATCAGTCAGAAGAAACTCCAGAGAATCCTGCTTTTGACAGCAGGATATCTTTTCTGAATTAAATCGTGCTCGTAGCATGACCTACAAAACACTCGCAACATGTGGCAGAGATTGAAGGGACTGTGAACCTTTGAGGATTAGTGAAATGTGTCTTAACTCTGGGGAGTGCGAGACCTCTTGGAGTCCTGCAGCCTTTGGGAGAAGGGATGGTGGGTAAAAGTACACAAATTAAAATCCAACAAAGCCGCTAACCCCATCTTGACCTGGAGTCATTTCTGGAAACACAGAGCGACAGAACTAATCAAAGTATTCTACAATTAGCTGCTATGTTCCTGCGACCCATTAATTCAGCTGCCATCTTGTTTCGCCTGCTGTTTTGATTAGGTGCTTTAATCTTCTTAATTTACAGTCAGTGGCCATGGAAACATGATCAGCACCAACAACGTGTCTTTTTTAACCCTGAATGCTAAAATCAGTCCCCTGTGGATTGAAGTGCAACTGAGAAAACATACTTCCTTTCAGGAATAACAATAGCAATACATACACATTTAAAAATACATTGAGCAGGTTGCATATTTTGCTGATTAAGAATAACAAATGGTTTAAAATATATAGTCAGGGCGGAAAAATAACATAAACAGGGAAGAACCCTTCTGAGGATCAAATGTCTAATGTAGCACAGAGGAACTGGAATGTTCGCTTGTGTGAAACACGAGAAGTTAGTAAGCAGTTGCAGCAATTAACTTAAAAGGCAAGTGGAATTTTGCTCTTTATTGCTGGGGGTTTGAAGCTTGAAAACTAATAAGTTTTGTTATAGTTTTACTGTGTGTCAGCAAGGCTGCACTTGGAGTACTCTATACAGTGTTGGTCGCTGTATTTGAAAGGACGCATGACATTGGAGACAGTTCAAAAGAGATTCACTAGACTTATTCCTGGGCTGAAGGTGTTGACATTTCAATGACGGCTAAACAGGTTAAGGCCTTGATTGATTAGAGTTAAGAAGGATGAGAGGTGATTTTATTAAAACGCACCAGAATCTGAAGGAGTTTTACAGGGTAGATATTGAGAAGATCAGTTGGAAAATCTCAAACTAAGGGACATAGTTACAGGATAAGAGGCATTCCCAAAGTATGTCTGTAATTCACAGGCCATGGATGGTGTATTCCATTCTGCTGGCACTCACTTGTTGTTGTTTTTCAGTTTGATGTGACCGCTGGGGGCAAGGATCTCCCCGTTTTTCAGCCAGGTAAGTTGTGGGATCGGTTCTCCCTGAGCCAGGCAGTTGAAAATGGCTGTGGTCCCTACTGGCCTGGATATGGATTGTGGGTACTGCACAAATTCTGCAGGCGCTGGAATACAGAACAGGAAAAGATATCTCAGCTTACTAGGTCAACAGGCAAAACCTCCTAAAATGTGAATGCTGCACAAACATTGCCCAACTCCAGTAATGCCTCAGCTCAACTGCTGCTGAAATCCTCATCCACACTCATGTTACCTTCACACGTTACTATGGCCATGATTTCCCACCCCTCCGAGATCTATTCCAACACCCTGAAGACCATATTCTTCATGACACCAAGGCTCATTAATCTATTGTTCCTGTGCTCATTGACTTACCCTGGTTTGGACTGAGATCCTTCCATGGCCTCATCTCTCCTGTCTCTGTCGCCTCCTCTGATCCTGACAACCCAGAGAGAATTCAAGTGTATTCCCAATTCTGCACCCTTTACATCCTTCATCCAAACAATCATGGTCTTGCTTTCAGCCATCCAGACACTAAAGCTCCAGAATTCCCTACCCCAACTTCTCCATCCTTTTCCCCACCTTCAAAAAACTTGGTCAAATTTTTCAGCTGTCTGTCCTAACAGTTCCTTCTTTGGCTCAGCATTACTTTCAGCCTGATCATGCCCTGTGGAATGCCTGAGGACCGCTCACTTTGTTAAAGGTGTTACACAAATGCAAGTTGTTACTGCAGCTTCTGGTAATGGAGCTCAGCGGCTCCCTGAAAAATAAGAACATTAGTGCTGCCGTCTCACCATTCTTCCTTTATTTTGTCCTGTACTGTTCTCCAATTATGTTCATATTCAACATTTCTTTGTCCATCCAACAAAATAAAAGATAACAAAGTGTGGAGCTGGATGAACACAGCAGGCCAAGCAGCATCTCAGGAGCACAAAAGCTGACGTTTCGGGCCTACACCACCGATGAAGGGTCTAGGCCCGAAACGTCAGCTTTTGTGCTCCTGAGATGCTGCTTGGCCTGCTGTGTTCATCCAGCTCCACACTTTGTTATCTTGGATTCTCCAGCGTCTGCAGTTCCCATTATCTCTGACCAAAATAAAAGGTAGGAGTATTTCTGAGGTGCATTTATAATTCCCACTTTTAAAAGAAAGCATTCTGCACTGAACTGTTAAAAAGAAGACTGATGATATCACTTTTGTAGGCTTTTACTGTAATATACCAATTAAACTGAACATTACTCGCACATTAATTAACAGGTGCAGAATTTCTTTTTAATTCATCCGTTTGATGTAGGCCTTCTGGGTGGTCAGCATTTATTGCCCATCCCTAGGTGCCCTTCAGAAGGTGGTATTTGAGCTGCCATCTTGAACCACTGCAGTCCACATGAAGTAGCATGGCCCACAATGCCGTTAGGGAGAGAATTCCAGGATTTTACCCAACAACAGTGAGGGAACGATGATATATTTCCAAATCAGGATGATGGCAGGCTTGGAGGGGATCTTGCAGATGGTGGAGTTTCCATATGGCTGCTGCCCCTAACCCCCTAGATGGAAGGGGCCGTGGGTTTGGAAGAGACTGCCGAAGGATCATGGGTGGATTTTTATATTTCAAAATTGAAAGTTCTCTTTCAATAATAGATATATACAAAAAGATTCAGCTTGTACAGTTATAACATTGCCTTACTTCCTGCACAAGTGTGATACTACACGCAATTCACAGTCTTTCTTGTCATCTTTCATTTCAAAGGATCTCTCATTTATCTTTCAAAATCTCTCAAGATGCATGCAGCTTCATTCCATACAAAGTCAGTTACTACCGACACAGCATACATCTGCAAACCCTCTCTGACTCAAACCACAACAGTCTGATGTTACAGAGTTCCTAAAGATTCCCTCCTTGAATCCTCTAAACTGGTGAGCTCTGGCAGTGTTAGGGGCTACCACAATGTCCAATTCACATTTCCTTCCCTTTCATTCTTTCCACTGTTTGTTCTTTCGAACTACATAACATAGAGTAACACAGTCTCTGCTGTATTCTTCTTGTCATACATCAACACCAGGCTTTGATCAAAAGCTGCCAAGCAAAAAAATCTGTTCCTTTCAGTGATAGTCTTACCCAAATCCTCATTACACCCTAAACTGTTAAACTACCAAACAGCAAACACAGACAACACTGCAATTAGCTTTCTATTTACCTTTTGCTGCTTTGCTGCTCAATCACATGGTGACCTCCAGGTCATATAGGCATTCCTTGGAACCTAATGATGTTACAATCAGAAAACCAATTAACTCCCTTCCAGGGATATCGTTACACTGAAACCTACAGTCCCTCACTCACACTTTGCTTTTTGTATTAATCCAGAATATTAGCCTTCACCACTCTACTTGAGAACATTTAATTATTAATCACTCTGTATGAAAAAATGGTTATAAATACTGGCTCTGATATGCCTTTTACCTTTCTTAGTCCCATGATTGTGATTTAATTTGATTCAGTCCTTCCAATTACATATTTCCACGCTGCTGAATACCTGATATTTCTAAAAGGACTCCTCTGCATTTTCAAATTTAAAAAGTTGGAGGTTTTAAAAATATCTCCTCATTATTCCACCCTTTGACATAAGAAATTGGACTTTCTGTCCTTCTTCACAATACAATTAAAATCTGGGTTCTTTTCTGGTGTGATGATCAGGACTGAGCTCAATATTCAGGATATGGTCTGAGCAGAGCACTAAGCAATGTCAACGTACAGTTGTTATAATCTAGGCAGGTCTGACAGGGATACTGGAGACCGAATGGAGTTAGCAGATTGATTATTTCTTAATTATAGGGTCATTTGATGGGTATTTGACTGGGAATACATAATGGGAGGAGGGGATTGAGGGGTCTTGTGGCGCAGTGGTAGTATCCCTTCCTCTGAGCCAGGAGACCCAGGTTTAAGTCCTACCTACTCCTGAGATCTATCCCAACATCCCTGGGCAGATTGATTTGGAAAATATCATTACATCTGGGGAACAAGCTATCAGTTTTGCTGGTACTTTTAAAATTGAGATTAAAATTCTGCCTGGAAAAGTATACACCTGGACTCTATCTGACCAGCACTTAACCTCCAGGATTAACAAGTGTGATAACTGCAGATTTGAAATCCACAGATCTAACACCAACTGCCAGGAAATGGAAAGGCAGTTCACAGAAGGACTAGGCTTGTGGAAGGTGCTGCATAGTGTCCTGGACACTGATGATGAGTATGCTCACATAGTGTGAGGGGTAAGTTTTGTGAGTGGTTGCCTTGTTTTAGATAGTGCATTCTGTCAAGGTGTGGCAGATTCCTTACCTGGTAAAGCCGATCACGCACCAAATCACGAACTTGGCACTGCCTAGCTCTCTTTACCCACCAATCAGGCACAGCTCTCCATGCACCTCTCTTTTGAGAGGCTGGCTTTGAACCAAAGTGGACTAGCCTCAATCTTACCTCTGCAGACTATGCTCTTAGGAGGTTTGGATCCGAGGAAGAATCTTCATCACTAGTACTCCCTTACAGTCCTCCCTGATCCATGTGCCCACACAGAGATCCTTATAAACCTTATTTCAATCCTAACCATCGGCACTGCTGTACAGCCCCAGGCTCTGGTGAGCTCACACTGTGCACATGAGACGCTGCTTTGGCAAAAGACGTTTATACTTGATAGAAACTCTTCCCCTCCTATCAATTCCTGTCCAACCTTCCATTCACTGACACGATCATAAGCTCTCCTTTTTTCATTCATAATCCTCCTTTTGTCAACACACATGGCACCCTTCTCTCTTCAGAAGATTAGATGTCTGTAATCATATATCACCTTTTTTTCCTGACTCAACCATTTTTCACTTCTCATTTGTCCCCTTTCTCCAGTTGCTCTCAGCCCTTCCTTTTTCAGATGCATTCTCCCCAAATCAAGTGTATCTGATGTTTAATAGATTTCAATCTATTAAAAGACGTTCAGAGATTTACAGGGGTTTTCTTGTAAATTTATAGTTTATCACAGACATCAGTTTCCATCTTTCCCTGTCCAGAAGCCAACTCCCATTGGAGCTGGGACCCACTCGCAAACAACGTCCAAACAGCATCAGTATTCTTAATCAACACTAAAGCTGATCCGGTTTACATTTAAAGAGTCCTTCATTTCTAACGCTGATATTTTGTTATACTCTTTCCCTCCTCCATCTACAAACACAGTCTCCCACTCATCCCACCCTTTTCCAAACACACCCTCATTTCTTGCCTCTTTGCAAAGGGAGGGAGATGTCTATTCTCCATTGGCTTCCCTTTTAGTTTATCCTTTCTCCAGATTCAAACCCAAATGTAGTGGTTCATCTGGCAAACAGCTTAAAACAATCCAAAAGGGAATTAAGAGCACTTTGAGCAAAATTACAAGGTGCTGCTGTCGACAGCCTCCAGCTACCTCCTACTCCAAGCAATTTTCACTTTTATACAAATAGGCCATGCTATTTTGGCAACTTGCCAAACCCCATTTTAGTCCATTTTTTATCTGCAACCTTTGGATCCAGCATGACATTTTCTTCACTGACTTCAATGTATCGAACACATACTGATTAACAAAACTATTAATGAAACACATGCTGTCATCAGAAACCTATCCAACTGACATGCACAGATTCCAGCATGTGTATTCTTCAGAGTTAGCTGCAGGGAGAACAAGTAAATGTGTGCGGTCATGGCTCTAAGAAAAACTGCAGATTTCCACTCAAATTTTAATTTTTTGTCAACTTCCTCCCAAATGTTGTGAATACACTTGATGTCTCCATAATGGCTGGAGGCCCATGGCAGCAGACACAGCAACTATAGGTACATGCGCTAGATTAAGGGGAATGTGATGATATTGCAAAAGGAACAAACAAGAAAAGGGGGACATGTGTCATGACACTTCAGGTTTACTTTTACAGTGACAGCTTATAAAGTACATTCTAAATTTCTGACAATCGACATTACACAAGCCCACTCCAAGATTCATAGCTGCTGTAATTGAGAAAAGAAGTTTGGGGTGACTGTGAGTTATCTGAAACAACTCCGACACACAGGTGGCACATGACTCAGTGGTTAGCATGGCTGCCTCACGACACCAGAAACCTGGCTCCGATTCCACACTCAAGCGACTGTGTGGAGTTTGCACATTCTCCCTGTGTCGGTGTGGGTTTCCTCTGGGTGCTCCAGTTTCCTCCCACAGTCTAAAGACGTGCAGGCTAGGTGGATTGATCATGCTAAATTGCCTGTAGTGTCCAGGGGTGTACGGATTAGGCGCGTTACAGGGGTGTGATGCTCTGAGTGGCAGTGTGGACTCAGGCTGAAAGGCCTGTTTCCACACTGTAGGAATTCTATGATCTATTCCTACTATAAACAGCACTTCCACAGAGCCATCATCAGTACAATACCATTGTCGTTACGGCACACACATACACCGTCACCGTTGTTACGGCACTCACACATCGTCATCGTCGTTACGGCACTCACACAGTTCCTCCGTCATTACGGCACTCACACATCGCCACTGCCATTACGGCACTCACACAGCAACTCCGCCATTACGGCACTCACACAGCGCCTCCGTCATTACAGCACTCATACAGCGCCTGCGTCATTACGGCACTCACACATCGTCACCATCATTACGGCACTCACACAGCGCCTCTGTCCTTACGGCACTCACACAGCGCCTGCTTCATTACGGCACTCACACATCGTCACCATCATTACGGCACGCACACAGCGCCTCTGTCCTTACGGCACTCACACAGCGCCTCCGTCATTACAGCACTCACACATGGTCTCCGTCATTACGGCACTCACACATCGTCACCATCATTACGGCACTCACACAGCGCCTCTGTCCTTACGGCACTCACACATCGTCACCATCATTACGGCACTCACACAGCGCCTCTGTCCTTACGGCACTCACACAGCGCCTCCGTCATTACAGCACTCACACATCGTCACCGTCATCCCGGCACTCACACAGCTGCTCCATCATTACGGCACTCACACAGCGCCTCTGTCCTTACGGCACTCACACAGCTCCTCCGTCATTACGGCACTCACACAGCGCCTCCGTCATTACGGCATTCACACTTCGTCACCATCATTACGGCACTCACACAGCGGCTGCGTCATTACGGCACTCACACAGCGGCTGCGTCATTATGGCACTCACACAGCGCCTCCGTCATTACAGCACTCACACATGGTCACCGTCATTACGGCACTCACACATCGTCACCATGATTACGGCACTCACACAGCGCCTCCGTCATTACGGCACTCACACAGCGCCTCCGTCATTACAGCACTCACACATCGTCACCATCATTACGGCACTCATACAGCGCCTCTGTCCTTACGGCACTCACACAGCGCCTCCGTCATTACAGCACTCACACGTCGTCACCGTCATCACGGCACTCACACAGCGCCTCCGTCATTACGGCACTCACACATCGTCACCGTCATCCCGGCACTCACGCAGCTGCTCCATCATTACGGCACTCACACAGCGCCTCTGTCCTTATGGCACTCACACAGCTCCTCCGTCATTACGGCACTCACACATCGTCACCGTCATCCCGGCACTCACACAGCGCCTCCATCATTATGGCACTCACACAGCGCCTCCGTCATTACGGCACTCACACAGCTCCTCTGTCCTTACGGCACTCACACAGCGCCTCCATCATTATGGCACTCACACAGCGCCTCCGTCATTATGGCACTCACACAGCGGCTCCGTCATTACGGCACTCACACATCGTCACCGTCATTACGGCACTCACACAGCGGCTGCGTCATTACGGCACTCACACAGCGGCTCCGCCATTATGGCACTCACACATCGTCACCGTCATTACGGCACTTACACATCTTCACCGTCATTATGGCACTCACACTTCGTCACCGTCATCCCGGCACTCACACAGCGCCTCCGTCATTATGGCACTCACACAGCGCCTCCGTCATTACGGCATTCACACTTCGTCACCGTCATCTCGGCACTCACACAGCGCCTCCGTCATTATGGCACTCACACAGCGTCTCCGTCATTACGGCACTCACACAGCTCCTCTGTCCTTACGGCACTCACACAGCGCCTCCATCATTATGGCACTCACACAGCGCCTCCGTCATTACGGCATTCACACTTCGTCACCGTCATTACGGCACTCACACAGCGGCTGCGTCATTACGGCACTCACACAGCGGCTCCGCCATTATGGCACTCACACAGCGGCTCCGTCATTACGGCACTCACACATCGTCACCGTCATTACGGCACTTACACATCTTCACCGTCATTATGGCACTCACACATCGTCACAGTCATCACGGCACTCACACAGCGCCTCCGTCATTATGGCACTCACACAGCGCCTCCGTCATTACGGCATTCACACTTCGTCACCGTCATCCCGGCACTCACACAGCGCCTCCGTCATTATGGCACTCACACAGCGCCTCCGCCATTATGGCACTCACACAGCGGCTCCGTCATTACGGCACTCACACATCGTCACCGTCATTACGGCACTTACACATCTTCACCGTCATTATGGCACTCACACATCGTCACAGTCATCACGGCACTCACACAGCGCCTCCGTCATTATGGCACTCACACAGCGCCTCCGTCATTACGGCATTCACACTTCGTCACCGTCATCCCGGAACTCACACAGCGCCTCCGTCATTATGGCACTCACACAGCGTCTCCGTCATTACGGCACTCACACAGCTCCTCTGTCCTTACGGCACTCACACAGCGCCTCCATCATTATGGCACTCACACAGCGCCTCCGTCATTACGGCATTCACACTTCGTCACCGTCATTACGGCACTCACACAGCGGCTGCGTCATTACGGCACTCACACAGCGGCTCCGCCATTATGGCACTCACACAGCGGCTCCGTCATTACGGCACTCACACATCGTCACCGTAATTACGGCACTTACACATCTTCACCGTCATTATGGCACTCACACATCATCACCGTCATCACGGCACTCACACAGCGCCTCCGTCATTATGGCACTCACACAGCGCCTCCGTCATTACGGCATTCACACTTCGTCACCGTCATTACGGCACTCACACAGCGCCACCGTCATTACGGCACTCACACAGTGCCTCCGTCATTACGGCACTCACACAGCGCCACCGTCATTACGGCACTCACACAGCGCCACCGTCATTACGGCACGCACACAACCTCACTGTCATTACGGCACTGACGCAGCTCCTCCGTCATTACGACGCACACATCATCACCGTCATTACGGCACTCACACAGCGCCTCCGTCATTACGGCACTCACACAGCTCCTCCGTCATTACGGCACTCACACAGCACCTCTGTCCTTACGGCACTCACACAGCTCCTCCGTCATTACGGCACTCACACAGCGCCTCCGTCATTACGGCACTCACACAGCTCCTCCGTCATTACGGCACTCACACAGCGCCTCCGTCATTACGGCACTCACACAGCGCCTCCGTCATTACGGCACTCACACAGCTCCTCCGTCATTACGGCACTCACACAGCACCTCCGTCATTACGGCACTCACACAGCGCCTCCGTCATTACGGCACTCACACAGCTCCTCCGTCATTACGGCACTCACACAGCACCTCCGTCATTACGGCACTCACACAGCTCCTCCGTCATTGACTACCTTGATTGTGAACAGGTACAAACAGAGCAGTAAACCTTGCAGTACTTTGCTAGTTCAAGCCTGTCACCTTGATAATATTCCATTTATTCTTACTCTCTGCTGTTTGTCTGTCAACCATTCTATATCCACACCAATGTTTTCCCACCAATCTTGTTCATTCCACTGTTATTTACTAATATCCTGTGTGGGACCTTATCAAAAACCTTCTGGAAATCCAAATACACCCCATCTGCTGGTTTTGCTTTATCAATGGTACAAGTAATGCGACTTCCTTTTGAAATATCCATGTAGATTCTGACTGATTTAACCATTCTTTATTAAATGTTCAGTGATAACATCTTTTATAATGAACTGTAACATTTATCCAACCACTGAGATTACACTAATGGGCATGTGGATCTTCATGCTCTCTCTTCCTACTTGAAAAATTGTAGGCATGCATTTCTCCATTCCAGGCCACAGCATTCCCCCCCCCCCCCCCCCCCGGAGCTATAAATTTTGATAGATCATCACCAGCGTTATTAAAATCTCTATATTCACCTATTTCAGCAATCTAGGATGAAACTGATCTGGTCCAGGAAATTTTCAATCTTCAGTCAGGTAACCTTGGGTTCTACCTCTTTACGAATACCAATTACATTAAATTCCTCAGTTTCACAAGTTTCACAATGCATCATGATTCATCTAGCCTTGTTCCATTGTGCCTCTGTAACAGGCTCTGTCCCTGAGTTGGCAGATGATCAGCACCAGGATCTATTCCTGAGGTACACAGCAGGATGTTCTACCATAAGAATGCTGAGAAACTAAAGAGACACAAGTCTCTGATCTCTGCATGCTTCAGTTGTGTTGGCATCAGAGACTAACAACTGTGTTCTGCCAACGTGTACATAGTTAGCATTAGCTAAACCCAGTGATGAGATGGCTAACCTCACAATGAAAAGTTACAAACAGAAATAAGTCAAAGATAAGGATTTAAAGGGGTGGGACTGCAATTGTTTTCACCTCATGCTGCCTGAACAGTGACCTGCTTTCTTCCTGCAAGGTGATATCATCTGTGTTTAATCACAGCACTATCTGTTTGAAAACGCTCCCATTACTAACGGGCTGTGGTCAGCGGCCAGCTTCATTCGATTCCAGCACTACTTTAACATTTGTTCTGAGGTAACAGGGGCTGCTTCCCTTTAAGCAATGACACTTTATTAAATTCATCTATATATTATAGATTAAAAAGCAAAAGCCAGCAGCACAGCAGCAGAGGTAAAGTGGCTGCATTATTAATGTCTTTGCCACGCTTCATGTATGAGGTTCAATTATTCATAGCCGTTAATTATTCATGTGATTAAAATACATATCTATTAATTAGATAATTCAAAAGGAATCTGAAATATTGAGTATTTAAAACAACAAAGATTCTTTTTGTCGACACAGTCAATGGTGGTGGAGGGCCCCTGGTGAAGACCAGCATGAGATCCATTTACAGAAATCCACTCTTCATTACTAATGGTAAACTCACAGCGATGCACACTGGGGCACGGGTCTATTAGTCTGTAAAGGCAGAGCTGTAAATTTTGGGGTCAGTGTACAATCAGTCGATGCTGAGTGATTAAAGTGCTGAGAATGCAGGCTCCCCAGGGCAAGCACTGTAGCTGACATCATTGAATGCAATCACATCAAGATTAATCCTCTGGCTTTTCTTTAAAAACTCTCTGCTTTCCCTGCCTGCTGATGCTATCTACCGAAGACATAGCCTTTGTATCATTAATGCCCGCTCCTATTCTCTTATAGTTACCAGAGAAATAGAACTACTTGGGGTTACACTGCATCAACAATCAACTCCATTGTAACACTGCAGCCTCAGAGCTGTTTTAATGCTCATACCTCTATGTACCTGAGCATTAGGTTACAGTCCACTGAAATCCAAAGGCAAGATGGACTTGTTAGGGAATGCTAAACATCACCTGAATCTACGAGTGATATACACCTTGCCTATTGTATTGGGAACTCTAAACAGCTAGCCATAACTGAATTGATCATAAACAATGGGAGTTCTCTCCCTGTCCTAAAGACCCCTTCACCCACCTTCAACACTCTCCATCCACTTGGACCAATCCTTCTGGCCTTTTACCTGGTCTTGATCTGTTCATCAACAACTATCAATGTTACATGGTCACCTCAATTTCTCTGCCCCCTCACCCCTTCTAACCAAGCTTCCCCTGAACTGATGGTACTCCATGCTCTCAGATCCAACCCTGACTGTGTAATTAAGCCTGTTAACAAGGGTGATGCTGTTGTAGGCTGGAGAACTGACTCCTACATTGTGGAGGCTGAGCTCCAGCTCTCGGGTATCTCCTATTGCCCTCTGGATCATGAACCCACCATGGAACATCAGGCCGTTGTGTCAACTGCGGTCTCGAACCTCATTTCATTTGGTGATCTCCCCCACCACTGCCTCTACGCCCACAACCTTGCACAGCTCACTTCCACCGCCTTCCCAAAATCCACAATCAGGGTAGACCCGGGTAGACCCTCTGTTTCTGCCTACTCCTGGGCATCCATCCGGCTGGTTATCTGCCAATCTAAAACTCCATCAGCAACTCCGCCAGTCACATTTGTGCACGTGCACAAGCGGCGTTTTGACAGCCGCCACTGTGTTTGGGACAAATGATCCCAAACTTGGAAACCTTATGACCCAATCCGTTCTGCATAGCTCCCCACTGGCAGCGGGCTCCTTTGGCCCCATCCATTAGGGACAGTGTTCAGTGTGCAGAGCCCAACAATGCTAAAGAGGGAGAAACATAATAAAAATCCATTCCCCACAAACAAAATCACACAGTCGCAGGTAAAACACATCTGGAGACAGGACACAGAAACACAGAAAATAGAAGCAGAAGTAGGCCATTCAGCCCTTCAAGCCTAATATGCCACTCAGGACGATCATGGTTAATCATCCAACTCAGTACTGTGTTCCAGCCTTCTCCCCAAACCCTTTGGTCCCTTTAAACCTAACAACCATATCCAACTCCTTCTTGAAAACAATCAATGTTTTGTCCCCAATCGCCTTCAATGGCATTGAATTCTGCAGGCTCACCACACTCTGTTTGAAGAAATTTCTCATCATCTCAGTCCTAAATGGTACACCCAGTATCCTTAATTAGTGACCTAGAAAGACCTTGGTGGTGAGATTCCAGCAAGATGAGAAATGGTTCTCTATCGTAGATCATGTCAAATGGCAGGAACCAATCACTACTGCTACCTCCTGCTGGAAAACCTACTGCATACTTAGATAATAAAATGTGAGGCTGGATGAACACAGCACGCCCAGCAGCATCTCAGGAGCACAAAAGCTGACGTTTCGGGCCTAGACCCTTCATCAGAGAGCTCCTGAGATGCTGCTGGGCCTGCTGTGTTCATCCAGCCTCACATTTTATTATCTTGGATTCTCCAGCATCTGCAGTTCCCATTATCACTACTGCATACTTACCTTGGACCACCAGCCGCCCCTGTGCAGTACGCCTCACACGGGTCCCTGGTTTATTGGCTGCACATACGTACACTCCAGAATGCTGCACCGATAGGTCAGAGATCATGAGATTTCCTGTGCCCAGCACTTGGATCCCCTCCACACCAATTGGTCTGCCATCTGCGGATACAGACATTTAGGGATTAGCTGCAATTTAATCAGAGGGAAAACAATTCTATTCCATCTGTTGCATGAAACCTTGCTGACAAATCCAGCACGGGATTAGAGAAAGGCAGAGATTAACTTTGTGTTTGTATTTTTGAGACAAAGTACCGAGACTGAATGCTACAAGTAGTTTGCATGTCAAACATCTGGGCTCATTATACAGAAGGAAACAGGATTTTGTCACCAGTAAAACTTGGACAAAAAAGAAATGCAAAGAGATTTGAAGGAGTTAAAGGTACAAACTTTACATTGGAATGGCTTAGTGTTCTTGCTTCAAAAAGGACTTGGGTTCTGTGGAAGTACCTCCTTTCTGCACTGATACAGATCCATTACTGAGCATCTAAACTATTCAAGTTGCATCAAGAGTTCTCTAAAGACTGATGAACAAAGGATGCAGGTTTTTACAGACTGAGACAGTGGGTTTGAGTTGTTCCATTGTACTTGAAGTGTGGTACAACGGAGTGCGACAAAATTTGTAGTTTTCCTATCTGGGAAGCAGTGGCTTCACTTTCCACCGAATAACCACCAGCTTTGCTTCAATGGGTAGCACCTTAGTGTCAGAAGGCTGAGATAGTACAGGCTGTCCCCAGAAACTTGAGTGTAAAATCTAGGCTGCTACCTTAGTACCACACTGAGTGGGGGAGGCAGTGTCAGATGGGCTACCTATTGGATAGAAGGTTAGCCGAGAGATTCCACCTACTTTCTCAGGGGGTGTAAAAAAATCCTGTTGCACCATTATTAAGGAGAGGAGAGTAGTTCTCCCAGATAATCCAATCAATATTTAATCCCTTAATTGTTATCACTAAAAACTCGACTCCTTATTATCTTGTTGTTTGTGGGAGCTTGCTGTGCACAAAACACAGAAACCCTACAGTGTGAAGGTAGGCCATTTGGCCGATCAAGTCCACATTGCCTCTGCACAGCATCCCACCCTATAACCCCCTGCATTTTTCATGGCTAACCCACCTAGCCTGCACAACCCTGAACACTATGGGGAAATCTGGCACGGCCAATCCACCTAAACTGCACATCTTTGGGCTGTGGGAGGAAATCGATGCATCTACAGGAAACCCACACAAACACAGGGAGAACATGCAAACCTGCGAGGCTGGAATCAAACCCAGGTTCCTGGCACTGAGACAGCAATGCAAACCACTGAGCCACTGTTCTGCCCTGTTGACTGCTGCAAATTGATTGCTGTTTCCTATATTACAACGGTGACTACACTTCAAAAAGTACTTTATTTGGTTTTAAACTGGTTTGGAATGTCAGGGGATTGAGACAGACATTACATAGAGGCAAGCTCTTCCCTTAACCTTGTGGTGGGGCTTAATACTGACAAGTCCATCATTAGGCATGCAATAAATCCATTCCTAAACCCTCAGACCCATAGAGAGTTCTTGTGGACATGATGCATGTTATCATTTTGACTGCACTGTTAAAGTAATATCTTACTCCGCAGGAACCTTTCTCCATTCTCACTTGCAAATAAATGAAGTGGTGAATGTTAAGAATATGATTAGGCTGAAACTTCCCAACGTTAAAATGTAGCCAACCCACTCCCTCTAAATTTATCAAACAATGACATGTAGCTGACTGGCCACATTAAATGAATATGATTTCAAACCTCAGAAATCTCCCTCCAACTTAATGTAAACTTACTGTCCAGGTGCTTTGCAAATTCAATATCAATTAAGCTGAATGAGCAAAAAATATCTGGGCGGTAAACAAGTGACTCACTAAGAGGAATGTTCCATGTTTTTTTTCCTCAACTCAGTGGGTCATTTTAATCTAAATTGAAATGGAACCGTCTCAGCCAGAAACACTGGTTTACACCCACCAGATTTGATGGAGATTAAATTAAGACACGTATAAATATGGATATGTGGTCTGAACCCACATCTTTTTCCTGCCAGGTACTATCGTCTCCCAATCAGGTACGTTCTGTAATCATGTAAGTAAGCAGGACTGTCACTTTAAGAGTCTGATCACATGATGTACTTCAGGTTAAATTACCCGAGCCTAGCTTCAGAGTCACTTCCAGATCAGCACCACTGAGTTAAGCACGAAGGACACACTTGCATTCATGTAGCGCCTCCTCTGGACACCACAACAGGTTTTACAATGGATGGATTAAATCTGAAAGTGCAGTCACTATCATTCTGGAGACAGCAAATGAACTGGTCACTCAGTCTGTTTTTGAGCGGCATTGAGATAAGAATATTAACCAGAATACATTAATAGCCTTCTTCAAATGCTTTGTAACATTTTACTATCAAAGAGAGGATGCCTTAATTTTTAAGATTTTACCTAACTACCATCACCTGCAATAACTCATAATTCGTTCAGCACTGCACCAAGGTGTCAGGCCACATTATCAGGCAAATTCCACGCTGGGTCTTGAACCCACAATGCTACCACTCAGAGATTATAAATCCTACCAATTGTACCAACAGAGCATGACACGACAGCAGAATGTGACTCTAAACTCAGGGTGCCAGCCAATGCTACAACAATGGGGAACACTCTCCCCACTCTCTATAATGGCATTCCTTGTCCAGCATCAGTTGACGAGACTAACTGTTTAAAGCAAAACTGTGGCACAGTAGAGCAATCCTGTGCTGCCAATCAGAGTCGAATAAACTACGTGAAAACTGAACACCTCATTTTTCAGCAAACCTCTTCAGTCCTCAGTTTGGTCTGATTTCAAATTCAGGAATTAATATGAATGGATAGAAGACAAAGCAAATCACTAATGCTCATCTTACAAGATTCCCCAAAGTCAGCAGCATTGTAATCCCACAAATGTAAAACTCTCATTTTATAATTAAATATAATATAGAACATAAACACACACATATCATAGAGTATTCTATACCATACATCCTGCCCTAAAATTCCAAAAACCACAATCATCAGAAAGGATCTTCCACTTGGAAAATTGTATAGTGACCAGGCAGAACATAAATTTGATGTGGCACAGAAAGAAAATCATATTATAATATGAACCGCATTTTAGTCAACTGAATTACAGCATTATACATCATAAATGTGTTTCCACTACAATGATATCTTCAATGTCCTCGTTATAACTATATCATCATCAACCAAAATAGCAATATTTAATTTAGCAATGCACATTAACAGCAATCTTCTGAAAATATTGTTTTGGAAGCAATCTGCAACTTAGTCATTTTTGATCCAATTTTGTTACAAAATTAGCTTGAAGAATCAGACTCAAATATCAACCAAAACATGAGATAAGGGAGATTAGGAAAATATTGTTCAGATCATATTTGTCAGTTTCAATTAATAGCTTACGAGAAGAACAAGTTCAAAGCTTCCTCCAACAGTTTAACAAGTTTGTTCAGTGGATGGGTCAACAGTATCCCGTGTTTGAACTCCTATCCTTATTGTCTCAACTTATTTGATCTGGAGTTTTATTTTAAAATATTTTGATGTGATCTTCTTATTCACAGGTAAATATCAAAACTTACAGTAATTTCTGCAGCAGAGAAACTGAAACATTAGCTGTTATTCCAGCATTGCTGAGGAACTGGAAAATTAAAAACATCACCACAACAGGTAGATGTATACAATTCCCAACACAGTCCTGACATTTACAGCGAGGCACACAGAGTGCAAGATGGTGAAAATATTAAGAGAATCTGATAGGGCTTAGTGGCAGGATCTCATCTTCATTCTCTGAATCCATGTCCTGCTTTTTAGCCAAAAGCAAACTGACATGGGAGGGAAAAAAACCAGCGGCAGTTTGGAATTCCGGAAGAGTTCTTCTGCCACTTGGAATGGGTGAAGGTTGGTCTTTGTGGCAGGAAGAGAAGAGAGGGCAGCAGGCCACACAGTGTGGAGTGGGAGGGCGTTCTGAAATCTTTCTTCTGGATTTGATCCTCTTGGCCTACCTTGAATGCTGGAAAATGCACTTATTTTGTGGAGCTGGCAATGTTAATGAAAACTCCTGCCTCTTAAGAGGGCAAGACACTCAAATCCCATGACACACTAGTGTTACAACAACGCCATGTACAGGACAACAAAATGTGAGGCTGGATGAACACAGCAGGCCAAGCAGCATCTCAGGAGCACAAAAGCTGACGTTTCGGGCCTAGACCCTTCATCAGAGAGGGGGATGGGGTGAGGGTTCTGGAATAAATAGGGAGAGAGGGGGAGGCGGACCGAAGATGGAGAGAAAAGGGTTCAGAGTTGTGTTTTGCACACTTGACAGGTTAAGCCTTCCCTTTCTTAAACCCCTCCTGGGCATCACTGAATGCTGGAGCAGTATAAAATAACAAGGTCAATATTTCAGTGTCTCTACACCTTCCAGTATTTCTGCCTATGCACATCTACCTTGGTGTATTTATCTTAGGGTTTCTGCATTGCGATCACCTGATCTGAGTGTCTCAATCAATGTATCTTGGTTGGTTGATGACCTATGTGTGGAAAGCAATAAATCACATACTGAGTGTTGATAACTTTATACTCTGCCAGTTTTTATTAGCCAAATAGAACAACGTCTCTTGCACCTCAATTACATTTTGGTGGAGTATCAGCCATAATTTCACAAATCCTGAAATATTTGGCTACTTACTGCTTAGAGTAAACCACTTAGAAAGACTGCTTATGCTTCATGTTGGAAATCAAATGCTTCATTCACTCAGCTTGTGGTGCACTGATATTGGATACTGAAGCAAGTGGCCAAATCACAAGGCATAAACTAAGACCAGAATGATAGTTCGAGGATGCTGCTCTTCAATTAGAAACAAAGTTGCTCGTTACTAGAAATGAACCGACACCTGAAGTTGATGAGAATTTTCTATTACTCTATTTTGGTCCTACATGTTCCTGATCCATGTCAATAGGTCTAAATAAAATCTCAAAGACTGGATTATCAATTATGGCCTGGACTTTGAGTTCTGGCGAAGACAATTAGGATTCATTTCATGCGGAAAAGAATATATTGGCAAAACTGGACAAAAGCCTAGAAATTGACATCAGTATAGTGACATTTCAACAGATACCTTGACGATGATACATTGTGCAGATTTATCACTGTAGATCCACTGATACTACAGGTGCAATGAGGAAATGCAGCAGATAGGTGAAGGTCAATGTACCTGAGATACGGTACCACAATATGAATACACCTGGGCAGCTACACTGCACTACACTGCGCGTAATTCTGTTGTGTATTGATGTGGGTACACCATTGCTCTCCAAACCCAATTGACTCTGTCCCTGGCACATTGCAATGCTGGTAATGTGTGTGTCTCTAAAGGTAACCATTAACGCAGAGGATCTCCCTTCTGAGCCAGGTCAATAACTGTGTGTGTGACTGGAAGGAATTAAACATACACACCAGTAAGCCTTGTCTAATTATAAAGCACAACTGTGAAAGACCGAAATGACTCACTATTAATCCAGTCCCTTCAAAGGAACATGTTTCTTGGCTCTCATCACATTGTTCAAATACACACTCTGCCCATGATAGTCAGCGGCCTTAATAAAGTGGTTATAATGAGCTTGCTATCAATACCCCCTCATGCCTTTCTTAACATAGCAAATCATCAAGTATGTGGCAAAGTCATCCACCATGAAAGATTCATTTGTCACACACAGTACTAGAACAGGCGGAAAGAGGGATTCTCCTGCGTCTACGCAACTCTGACACTACCCCAATACAAAAAAAAGTACAATACCTCCTTACTCTGATAATATTCCACTTGCGCAAATCAGAAAAGAACTTACTACTTCTTTAGTCCTCGCAAATCTACAGAATGCCAGCATTACACTTCTCATTCAATTCTCTTACACTAGTTGCATGGCTGGGTGTTCAAAAGATCATTTGGAAAGGATAGAGAGAGGAAACGCCTTCAATTTTTTTCAGATCTCAGGCAGAATTGCTACACCTCTCTTTCCTCCCTTTGTGTCAAATGTCGCTTTATTGACAGTGGGTGTTCCTTGAAAAACTTTCCTCTGAATGTCACCATTCCCCAGAGGTGTATGCCTCAGTCTTAATCACAACACAGTCCCCAACATGGAATCACTGACATCCCCAAGCTCACCAAGACGGCTCCAGGATACAATCGGACGAGGGTTTCCGGTCGCAACACATTCCAGGACAGCTGTTTGGTGCACGGTAAGTGTGAGGTTCTCGGGACCAACCAGGATCGTTGGCTCCTTATAAACATTGGAGTGAGATCCTGAGGGAAGAATCAAAAGGCAGTAGATAACAAAGAGAGAGGGAAAAAAAACAGACCTGCATTTACATAGCACCTTGTCAGGGCCATCTGATGTCCCAATTCCAAAGTGTAATCACTAATGCATGAAATGCAGCTGCCTAGTTGTGCACAGCAGGATCCCACAACACAATCACAATGAACATCTAATCCATATCTGTGATTTTGATGAAGGGATAACATTGCCTAGGATGTCATGGATAATTCTCCTGCTCTTCAAAATAGCATCATGATACCTTTCCCTTCACTGCAGCAGATACTATGGCACCTCATCCCAAAGTTTCAATTTATGATCCCAGCTGACGGTAATACTGAACAAGTCAGGTCCCAAAGTGAAACATGGTTTGATATGTCATAAAGTTAATTTTTGTAGTTACCATGTGGGGTCAGTCACTGACCATACTCATGTGAATCTGCCAATGTACTTTTAACAAAACAACACAAGTTTAATACATGAAAGAAAATAAATAAAACAAAGTTACTTATATGTGTACTCATTTAAGGTAACTTGGAAACACCTTATAATGAACAGTAAAACAGAAAGATTTAACCCCCTTTACCCAGCAATATCCTTTCCAGACACTCATCTCCAGTGGAGTATCACCCCAAACCTTACTCTTATTTCTTACTCAACTTATATGGTATCAAACCTTCCTTTTGGCAACTTTTTTCATATTAACAAGATGTGCTTTTCTGTGGTTCTCCCAGAGACAGAGAGGCAAGGCTAACTCATTCTTCATCACTGAACTCGAAGAAAAAGGCTTCTTCCAGCCTGGTCTATGTGAACTTCTAAAATAGCTTTTAAAAGTTTCTTTCCAGCTCTCATGGCCTGGAGACATCCGCAACTGAAAACTACCCTTCTACCGGAATGGATCATTTCTCCTGAATTCAACCTGCCTGTGGCAACCAGCCATCTAACTCTGTAGGTTGTAGAAGTTCTATTCAATAAAGAGCCCAGCAACTATGTTCCCTTTGACTTTAGTTGTTCCAGTGCCGTGTTGGAGCTCTGTATATATGGTATATTTAAACCAGAGCAGAAGTCATACACTGAAGGATGATGGTAATGCAAATGGTGTTTCTTAGCTGCCACAAGGCTGCTTTCAGGAAACAATTACCTTAACGGGTAGCTTATCTAGTCAGAGATAACACAGTGTGAAGCTGGGGGAACGTAGCAGGCCAGGGCAGCATCACAGGAGCAGGAAAGCTGACGTTTCAGGTTGGGACCCTTCTCGTCATTTAGCTTACATCACATGCTTTCTTGGAAAGGCTGATTTGAACTCTTTGTTCAAAATGATTTATTTTCTTGAATGATTTATTTATTGTCATGTGTACCAAAGTACAGTGAAAAGCATTGTTCACAAGCAGTACAGGCAGACCGTAGCAAGGATGTACAGATCAAAAAGACTTAGAGCATACAGGTTACATTGCACAGTGTGTGCACTAGGTGAGATCGATGTTAGCGACATCAGCATTACTTGAGGCAAGACAGTCCATTCATCAGTCTAATAATGGCTTCGAAGAAGTTTTACCCGAACCTGCGGGTGCATCTGTTCAGGTTTCTGTATCTGCTGCCTGACAGAGCAAGTTGTAGGAGATCATTACCAGGGTGCGATGGCTCTTCGATGATGTTGGCTGCCTTTCCCCAGCAGTGAGCTGTGTAAATGGAGTCATTGGATGAGAGGTCGGCTTCTGTGATGGTCTAGGCTGTACACATCACCTTCTGTAGTTTCTTACGGTCCCAGGCAGAGCAGTTGCCGTACCAGGCTGGCATGCACCCAGACAGTATGCTTTCAATGGGGCATCTGTAGAAGCTGGTGAGCACCCTTATGGTCATGCCAAATTTCCAGAGCCGAAGTTTTGAGAACAGGGGGTAATCGTGTTGAAGGCAGAGCTGTAGTCAACAAGCGGGAATCTGATGTAGTCTGATGTTTGATGTTCCAGGGATGAGTACAGGGTTAGGGAATATGGCATCTACTGTGGACCTGTGGGATCAGGGTGGCCTGGGAGACTGGAGTTGATGTGGGCCATGACCAGACTCTCAAAGTGCTTCTTAATTATTGATATCAGAGCCACTAGGCAATAGACATTAAGGCACATTGTATGTGCTTTCTTAGGTACTGGGATGATGGTGGTGGTCTTCTTGAAGCAGGTGGGAACTTTCAGCTTGTAGGAGGGAGAGGTTGAAAATGTTGGTCTGCACAGGGTCTGACTGCTCAGACGGAGGCACCATCCAGGCCCATCGTCTTCCTTGAGTTGACTCCCAGATCTGAAGTCTGCAGCAGTGAGAGAGGGAACAGGTGTGGCAGGGCTGTCGGGCAGGTGATACCACACCGCTGGCATTCTGCTCAAACAGAGCACAGGAAGCATGAAGTGCGTCAGGGATGTATCCTTGACCATTATCTTACTCTGCTTCACTTTGTGTCGCATATTGTAGTTTAGGCCTCGCCGTAGGTGGCGCGCATCTGTTTGGTAGGCCTGGGCCTCCAACTAGGTCCAGTGCTGCCTCTTGGCCTCCTTTATGGTTTTGCAGAGGTCATATCTGGATTTTCTACATTGGTCCGGGTCATCCGACTTGAATGTTGCATGTCTGGGCTTCAGTAGGGAGTGGATTCCTGGTTCATCCAAGGTTTAAGGTTGGGGAATACCCGGATCGACTTCTTTGGTACACAGTCCTCCACGCATTTGATAATGACGTCCATGATGGTGGTGGCGTACTCGTCTCCACTGTTTTCTGCTGAACACTTAAGAATGGTCCAGTCCAACAAGTCCAGGCAGTCCCAGAGACGGTCTTCCACAACCTCGGACCACTACTGCACTTCCTTTTGTGAAGGATCCTTCTGTTTTGGTTTCTGTTTGTAAGCTAGGAGGAGGAATACAATGCTGTGATCTGATTTTCTGAAGTGTGGCCAGGGGATGGAGCAGTAGGCATCTTTAATGGTTGTGTTGCAGTGGTCCAGGATGTTCGGTCCCCTGGTGGAGCAGGGGATATGTTGGTGCTGCTTTGGCAGCGCCCTCTTCAGGTTGGCTTGGTTGAAGTCACCAGCTTCAGTGAATAAGGCCTTGGGGAATTATATCTCTAGAGTGTCTGTGGCAGTGTAAATCTCATCTACAGCATTCTTCACATCCACATGGGGTGGTATGTAGACTGCTGTTGGGATGATGAGGGGGTGAGCTCTTGTGGTAGGTAGCAGAGACGGCATTTTTTACTTTAAGCTATTCTAGGCCCGGGGAGCAGTGGCTTGCCAGTGTCACTACGTCCGAGTACCAGAAAGTCTTGGTCAGGAAGCATACCCCCAGCACCCTACACATTACCTAAGGATGCCGTGTGGTCCATGCGGTGTATGGAGAACCTGTCAGATTGTAGGGTGCAGTCAGGAGTGAGCCAAGTCTCCATGAAGCAGTGCACACAACTGTCTCTCACCTTCCTCCCGAAGGTAAATTTAGGTCTGACTTCATCTATCTTGTTTTTGATAGCCTGAACATTTGGTAGGAGTACGCTGGGGAGGGTGGTCATGAAACCGCGCTGCTTGAACCAGACCTTCACAAAAGAACATTTCTCCCGTTTCTTTGTAGGTTTCCTCCATCCTCGTAGTCCCAGGAGTCAGTGCTGCAAGTCTGCTTCTCCTAAAAGTAAGAGAGCCAGGTCCCTTCAGGCTAGGCCTCCCCCAGGGTGGGACATCGCGAGATCGGGCCTGGTCTGATTTCCTAGCCTGATTTAAAGTAACAGGTCACCTTCACAAAAACACCAGCCTGCAATCTATGCTTCCTCTACTTTTGACTCTAAGGTCCCAAATAGTAGTATTTTATAAAGTTTTATCACAACGTAAGAGATTGGGCCTAAGAGCACAGGTCTCCCTTGGTACTGTACCAAAGTGACAGCCTGATGTTTTGCTCAAGTCTCAAACTGAGCCATAACAGAGAGTTCATCACTATGCTCACAATTAAGACAATAAACCATGCAGCAAAACCTTAGGTCCTCGGGAGTTTGCTTCATTTTGCATGTTATTACAAAGAGAAGCTTCTGATAAAGGAATTGCACATTGATACCATTCAAGGCCGTAAACATAGATGAAATCAACAAAGAATGGGGATGAGCATTGGGTCAGATATCCTGTTTTCATCTTCAATACTCCGAGTCATACAATTAAAAAGCACAGAAACAGACTCATCCGTCCATCCTTCCATGCTGTCAGGTGTCCCAATCTGACCTAGTTCCATTTGCCAGCCCATTTCCCTCTAACCCCTTCTTGTTCAAATACTCATCCAGATGCCTTTTAAATGTTGTAATTGTACCTCTCCCATGATTTCATAAACCTCTATACAGGTCACGCCCTCACACCTCCGATGATCCAAGGGAAAAAAGCCCCAGCGTGTTCAAGAATCACAACTTTCCATCCCAAAGCTGCACCACTCACTCTAAACAACCTAAAGTTGCAAAACTCAATATCATAAAGAATAAAAAAGGAAGGAGCAGGTTATTAAAATCATTCTCTTGAAACAGGAAAAAGGTACGTGACCATAATGTGTTTGCTTCTGAGAGGCAGTGGAAGTTTGGGTGCACAGACTAACACAGTAAAATAGCTAATCAGAAAAAAGACACAATTCCATTTCTGTAACATTTTCAAGCGCTCGGGATTGTCAAAAATACTTCACAACCCGCAAGTATTTTACAAATAAAAACAAAAATTTCTGGAAAAGCTCAACTGCTCTGGAAGCATCTGTGGAGAGAATTCAGAGTTAACATTTTGAGTTCACTGACCCTTCCTCACGACTGATGATAGCTAGGAGAAATTTGGTTTCTTTTATCCAATGTTAAAAACCATTAGAAAAAGCTTACTACCAGTTCTGAGGAAGGGTCACTCAACCCAAAACGTTAACTCTGATTTCTCTCCACAGATGTTGTCAGGCCTGCTGAGCTTTTCCATCAATTTCTATTTTTGTTTCTGATTTCCAGCATCCGCAGTTCTTTTGGTTTTTATTTAGTGTTTTGTAAATCTGCATGCGCCAGTGTGTTTGCAAACATGACAGCCGATTTTCATACAGCAAGGTCCCACAAACATCAATGTTTCCATTATTTAAGAGGGGAGAGAGGGCAACTACAGGCCTTTAGCTTGACTTCAGTAGTAGAGAAAATGTCTGTTATAAAAGCTTGCGATAACTGAGCAATTAGAAATGAATGGTAAAATTAGGCAGTCAACATAGATTTATGAAACAGAAACCATGTTTGGCAAACTCAGGACTTTACTGAGGATATTACTTGTAGCCTGGATGAAGGAGAACCTATAGATGTAGTGTATTTGGATTTTCAAAAGATTTTAGATAAGATCCCACGCAGGAGTTCAGTAAATAACGCACAGGATTGGAGAAACTATTACAGGTGGAGAATTGGTCTGCAGAAAGCAGAGCAGAGGAATAAATCGAAAATGACAGACCTTTAGTAATGTGAGGGATGTGGAGATAGACTGGGAAAGTAGCATTGAGGTACATGATCAGACTTGCTCCTTTATGCTCATGATCAGACAATTTATTGGTGATGTTGATCAAGTAACTGAAAAAGTAGTCAAGACCCTAGTAATAGCAGCTCTGTGAAATAGATCCATTAAATTCAGTTGAGGAAGCAAACAGGGCCTCACCATTAATGTCCCATTTGAAAGACAGTATCTCTGGTACTGCTGCACTCACTCAGTACTGCACTTGGAGAATTTAATGAGCTCCATCCTGTACCACTCCCTCACCTCAAGGGCACCAGAACTCATGGGAACTAACAGCCCCCTTGTCCCTACCCTACCCTTTCCTTCCCTTAGATTGCCCTACCATCACCTGGTAGGAGTAAACTATCTTTTCTTTATTCATTCATTCACGGGGCATCACTGGCAAGGCCAGTATTTCTTATCCATCCCTAACCGCCCAGAGGGCAGTTAAAAGTCAACCATGTTGCAGTAGGTCTAGAGTCACGTGTAGGCTAGGCCAGGTAAGGTTGGCAGTTTCCTTTCCTAAAGGACATTAGCGAACCAGATGGGTTTTCCTACAGATTCACAGTCATCATCAGACTCTTAATTCCAGATTTTCATTGAATTCAAATTCTACTGTCTGTCATGGCAGGATTTGAACCGAGGTCTCCAGAACATTACCTGGGTCTCTGGATTAATGGTCCAGCAGTAACACCACTAGACTATCACCTTCCCTATCGGTTAGTACATGGATTTGTCACCCTGCCAGCAGACAGCCTGAGCCCACCTACAAACCCAGGTCAATCAGCAAATACTGGGCATGGTGTCTCTCCTGTAATCCTGGAGCCAGAAGGTGTGATAAATGAAATCTAAGGTGCCGCAGAAATCAATCTAACCAAATACTAAGAAAGTAACGACTGAAAGTGGTTGCTAACATTTTGCAGTAGGCACTTTAAAACAAGGAAACTGTAGAATCTTCATGTGGATAAATTAAAATCACATTGTTGTCAAGCCCATCAAATCACCTGAATTATTTATGCCACTTGAAACGCTACAGCCCAGACAGCACAATACGCAAACATCAGCATGTTTAACTCAGTCTACAGACTCCTGGGGTTGACAAGTAAGGCTTGAATAATAAATGCCAATACCACCTTCATCCATTTTTATCTGAATTCCTTTCAGACTAATAGCAACTGGTTGAAATGTTGGGGCTTTTGTTACTGTTGTTCATCCAACACAAAGATCAAAGCAAGATTCAATGTCAAAATGCAAGCTCATAGTCTGAGAGAACACGGCAAAATAAAAAAGCGTTGCCTTTTCAGGTACAGACTGGTTGATGCTGTAAGCTCACTGGTCATGACAGTCCTGCTCCAATCTGCTGCTGGAATAGTGCTCCCCTGACACCCAAGCTGACTAATACATTGCTCAGTGTCACATTTCGCAAAACTATGCGGCCAAGGAAGATCCCACGATCAATTCCTTCTCCATGCTGGGCAAAGTTATTCCGACAACAACAACAGGTTAATTTAGATGCTGCCTACAACACAGTAAAGGGGGAAAAAATGCCCGATGGTTCTTCCCAGGAGCTTGATGTGCACAAACCGATAATTAACCAGTGATCGCGAAGGCAGCACAGCGAGAGGGCGAGTGTGGAGAGATTTAGGGAGAGAATTCCAGAGTTTAGGGCCGATGTAGCTGAATATCACAAAATGCAGGAAATCTGAAATCAAAACAGAAAATGGAGGAACTACGCGAGCAGGTCAGGCAGCATCTGTGCAGAGGGAGACCGAGTGATGATGACCTTTCTAGTTCTGAGGAGAGCTCAGTGACCTGAATGTTAACTCTATTCTGCTCTCTCCACAGACGCTGCCTGACCACCTGAGTGTTTCCAACATCTTCTCTTTGTTAGGGCTGAAAAGATCAATGTTGGGAGCAGTTAAGTCAGTGTTTGAGGAAGGAGCCAGATTTGGTGGATCACAGAAATTTCAAAGGGTTGTCTGACTATGAAAAGTCTAAGAGACGGGGACAAACCAGGCTATGGAGAGATCCAAAAACAAGGAGGGAGCTGAATTTTACTGCTAAAGTGTTGACAGACCAAGAGATAGTACTGATAGCATGCACTGACCTCAGCACAGGAGACAGGGGAATGTTGCAACTAACTTTAGACTAAGCCAGAAAAGGGAAGGAAATCTGCTAACTCCAAATTATTGCTCAGTCCTGCTGAAAAGTATATGCTAATAGATCATTGATGTGGCTATAATCAAGATTCAACTGTAATATAACCTGTACCATAAAAGCTCATTGCTCCTTAGCGCCGAAGCTTGGTATCAGCTATGGTTCAGTTGGCAGCTCTTTTACATTAGAGGAACAAGGTGTTGAGTTCAAGTCTGATTCGAAGGCTTAAGCACAAGGATCAAGGCAGCGCCAAAGAAGTGATGTTGTGTTTACTAGTGTTCTCTCAGGTGAGAGAGAGAGGTCTAGCCATGTTTACGCTCTCAGGTGAACACAGAAGAACCATTAACACTACTTTGAATCCCCAGTATCCTGGCTATCATTTAGCCCTCAAACAACATCACAAAAAAAAACTGATCATTATTACAGTGCTGCTTTGGGACCATGCTGTGTGCAAATTGGCAGCAGCGTTTTCTAAATTACAACAGTGGATACACTTTAAGGATATCACATTATCTGTAAAGCACTTTGAGATGCCTGATGGTTGTGTACAGGCCTGTCCCACTAGCTGCCTTGTTCCTTCAGTCCTGGGGATGGGGAATAACAAGTCAGTGTGCCAGGGATTGAGACAGAGATGGCAGGAGCAGTATCTAGAGTTCAGCAGTCAGCAAAATACGATGCCTGGTTCAAATTCATTTAAAACATTTGCAACACACTAATTTTATTGCTCCTGCTTCTTTGATGCATGCACCTCACTTCAGCATCATTGGTAGCAACATTGAATGGCAAGGAATACACTCTTACAGTCATAGTGACAATAAATATAGGCAAAATAAGATTACATTTTAACTAATATGTATAAAAGTTAGAGATATTACAAGAGTTCCAAACCAGATAAAAAATTCAACACGTTTGTGTAGAGGCTGCACACAGAAACACTGGTGTAGAGATAGAGTTCTGCAAAGTCCTAGAATAAATATGAATATAAAAAATATTTTGGAATATAAGTCATCCTCATATAAGAGATTCTTATTTATTAGGATCTGGCTGTTACTTGAGGCAAGTTGCAATGTTGTGTAAAGTCATAACAAAGACCAAGCAGTCTGTCTAAAACCAGCAAGCTTACATTGTTGTCAGTACATCACAGTTCGAGCTGTGTGCACTTAGACACCATAAGAAAAATACAACTTCATCACTGCTTGGTCTAGAAACACTTGGCCATTTTACATCAAACAGCTGACTGGCTATAGGAAGCAGCAATCACAGGTCAATATGAAATCCATTGTGAGTGTGAGAGGAGTTCTCGTGGGTCACATTTGGTAAAGCAAAGCTGGAGAGAGGTGAGAGGCAGGGCAGGTTAAACCACCAGCTTATGTAACAGGAGCATGGGAGAGTGTCAGTCTCATGTGGCATTGTTCAGTCACACAGTACTGACTGCTTCCATTTCAATGCTCTTTTTCTCCAGTGATTAGGAAGTTCATTTTCTACTGTTTCTGTTCTGACAATCTCAGCAGTGGAACAGCAGGTCTTCATGTAACACTGAATGTAAGACGACAGCTTTCTAAGCCACGTGAACTGTCGTGTTTGTGCTGGGCCAGGCAGAAAATCCAGAATATGAATATTAATGACTTGGTAATGTGCTGCGCTCATCTTTGAAATTCTAATATTAGAAACAATTAAGCACTGCTCTCAAATCAAATACCTCAGGGAATTAGGTAAGTGCAGATTTGATGAGATGCGTTCTGACAGAGCCAATATGAACCCTCCTGTAAAAGTGGCTCACCAAGAAACCATACCCCCACCGTAACCTGTGTCTGAAGGGTCCTGAGTATACACCACTTTGCAATTGTGCCATGCGCCAGAAATGCAAATGTTACAGCAGCAAAGAGCACCAGGCTCCACTGCGCTGAAGAACTCAAAGCTCCGGGCTGTGTCAATCTTCAGAGTGTGGTCAAGCAGTCCCAAGCAATGGACTACACCGCAATGTCCGTCTGACAGCTGTGCCTGAGACTTGGCATGTCTGCGTACGTCTTTAGACTGCTTTACTTTCTCAGAAGAGTGTGCTTGTGTGCGTTCTAGATGCATGGAAGACCCTCAGAAGTTGACAGCTCATGTTACATTTTTCACTGAGCATTCTGCACAAGGTGAAACAGCACCAACCTGACACCGTGAGACTGGCTTCTTCGCTATGTCTTGTGTCGGCAGTGTTAGCTGCCACACACTGGTATATTCCACTGTCTTCTTCACCCACTCGTGTAATCTGCAGGACCCCCGTTGGCAGAAAGGTGAACCTGAAAGATAAAGAAGGCAGTTAACTCATCGGTCCAGCAGTGAGTAAATGCGTTTTCTTTCTAAAGTGGGAGTCAGTCTGGCCTATCCCATACCCATGACCTCTTTCTCCAGAAAAGGAGAAAGAAGCCAGATATATGGGAATGCCACTGCCTGCAAGTTCGCCACCAAGCCACACACCATCCTGACTTGGAAATATTTCGGCTGTTCCTTCACAGTAACAGAGTGAAAATCCCTGAACACCCTTCCCATCAGCATTTAGAGTGTTCCCACAGCGGAAGAAGGCAGTTCACCACCACCGTCTCAAGGATGGGCCACATCCCAAAGAAGAAGACAATCAACAGTAATGGATGGATTTTCAGTTCCACGTAAAACCAAAGATCCTTCCTTTCAGTTGTTGAGTGGTTCTTATTTATGTTAAATCCAAACAATCACTCCAATCTCCAACCCCTATGCAGGGACCCATATTATCCCGACTATTACTAAGGCAGCTTGTTCCACTCTATCTCGGATGTGCTGACTACTCGATGTGTAGACTCTTCCTGAAGAGTTCTATGTCCTTCAAAGACCGCACCACTGAGCTTTCACTTTTATGAATACTTCCCATTTCAACGTATCAAATACAAAGTGATGTAGTAACATTTCCTTCCAACATATGGCGCTCTTGCACCCTGCCAATTGTGAAAACCCTGCAATTTAGAACAGTGAATGGATGGCAGGAATTTGACATGACTGTTCAGGTTTCTCAGTGAATGGCTGAGTTTCTGCAGGGAATATGCACCCTTTCCCAAGGATTATAAAGTTCCAAGTATTGTTCTTTTGGTGTAATTTATAAAGAGGTAAGAAATGGCCATCAGATGACAAGGTAGTATATGTACTCCTGTTCAATCATGCTACTTGGCGAGAGAATGATGACAGTAAATAAGAACTAAGTGACGCGGCTGGGAGAAAAGGTTTAGGAGGCACAATACCTGTCATCACTTGGCTCAAGAGCCCTGCGATTCTTCAGCCACATGATCAATGGCTCCGGTAAGCCATGAATCTGACACTGAAACCTGGCAACACCACCTTCCTCCACCATCATCGACTGGGGCTGCACATGAAATGGAGACAGAGCTGGGGGAAAATCGAAGAAAAACATCAACATTTAGGCCAAGTGGGAAAGGCACTTCCTTTTTTTTGCGTCCCATATTGAAAGGCGCATGTGTCAAACATTAACCTTTCAACAAGGAAGCCCATCACTCACAAAAGTTACATTTCTATAGCGCCTTTAATGTCTCAAGGCACTGCAAAAGAGTGTTTGAAGGCCAAGCTATACAAGGTGGTATTCTGGTAGACAGCCTAATGCTTGCTTAAATACGTAGGCTTTAACGAATGTCTCAGAAGACAATAGAGGGAGCTACGGAATAAATTCCACGGCTTTGGACCCAAACAGCAGAAGGGACGACTGTTCAACAAACAGTTACAGCTCCGCCAGGGTCACTGGAGCTGGCAGTGGTAGTATCACTGGGTTAATAATCCAGAACCTCAGGTTTATGTTTTGGGAACATGGGTTCAAATCCCACAAATGCCAGATGGTAAAATCTGAATTCAGTTTTTTAAAAATATAGGGAGTCAAAAGCTAGTCTAATGGTGATCCTATAACATAAAAATCCACCTGTTTCACTGATGCCCTTTAGGGAAAGATATTTGCAATACATGCGATTCCAGACTGACAGCAACGTGGTTGACTCTTAACTGCCCTCTTAAGCAAGGTACTTAGATCAAGGGAAATTAGGGGTGGCCAATAAATGCTGACACAGCTAGCGATGCCCACATGAAAAAATATGAAAATCCCTACTCTCGCTATCACAGACCCTACAGCAATAGTTAGTGATGATCAAAGTTACAAAGATTATAAACAACTACAAGATAATGGCAGCCTGCCTTTCGAGTTTCAGTGCAGTGATTAGCTGCAACCTTTACATACAAGTTCACTGAGCAATCAATAACAATCATTTCCAATAGATTAGAACACTGACACGAATTGTCTTGCAAAAATTGGAGGATCACAAGAGAGCAGTTTACGATTCGCAAACCTTCCTCTCACCAGGTCTACTACTGCGGGGAATAGCCCAATTCAGATGAAAAGTGCACTCAAAAAGCAAAGATTTTGGCTGCATGTCACAGAGAAGGCAGACCAATTGAAAACACAGACTGCTCTGAGGGAAGGTGGCAGTGCCAACATCATTTGACTCTGCACATGAACTATCGTCACTCTGCTCTCCTCCTCCCCTCAGAATCCCCATCCTTCTTACTTAGGGCTCCACTTATACCTAGCCTGTCCCAGACTCCCTGCTCATCAATTCTGTCAGCCCCAATCTTCCAGTTAAGCACCCTTCTGATCACCCCACTCACTATCTCCCTGGTCAGCCCACTCCTGAGACCGCAGTGCCTCCTCCCCACTCGCTGCCTTGTCCCCTCACTCCTAGGGATGGGGAAGAGCGAGTCAGTGTGCAGGGGAGCAGAGGAGAGGTGACAAGGCCAGGCCGGATAAGTATCTAGAGTGCAGCAGGCAGCGAAATACAAAGCCTGGTTTAAATGCATTTAAAACATTTGTAAAACACTAATTTTATTGTTCCTTTATTTTGAATGCAGGCACCTCATTGCAGCATCACCGACTGAATGGCTAGGAGTACATCCAAACAGTTACTGAGACGATAAATACAGGCAATAAGGGATTACACTTTAACTAATAATCCCCTAAGAGTTACGGAAACATTACAAGAACTCCAAACCAGATAAAAACTGCAGTATAACAAGTGTGAGGCTGGATGAACACAGCAGGCCAAGCAGCATCTCAGGAGCACAAAAGCTGACGTTTCGGACCTAGACCCTTCATCAGTGTTTGTGCACAGACTGCATACAGGAACACTGGGGGTAGGGACAGAAAACACTGCCAAATCCTGGGATCGGGACAAAATGCATCAAGTAGCACTGGGATAAGGAAAATACACACTGGGAAACATTGCACAATAAGACTGGCTTTGAGACATTAAAACTGTCTGGGGAAGATAATATGAAGACAACACACCCACAACACTTATTATAAACAATAAAGCATCACACTTATTGTAAAACCTTTGGGTATGTATCACGTGGCATTCTATTAGACTCTGGTATACACCACACTTACATTACCACTGGAACTCTCCAGTGCACCAACTGTTTGGGACCAATGGGCACCTAGCCAAGGTGGCATGGCTGAAGTAGTAATGGCCTCAAAATGTGACTGGTAGGCTTTACTGTCCTCAGTACGAACCAGAATGTATCATCTTTCACTTACACTGTTGGAGTAATGTATATGACCTTGTCTTTGGAACAGCAGTGTTTGGCAATATTTATAATTCGGTCCTGGAACACAGAATGATTGCCAATGTTGCTAACTATCCCTGGACACAGAATGATTGGGAATGTTTATAACTCTATCCTGGGACACAGAATGATCAGGAATCTTTATAAATCATTCCTGGGAGATGCAATGATTCGGAATGTTTATATCTATCTGGGATATAAAATGATTGAGAATATTTTATTCTATCCTAGGCATTCAGCGATTGGGAGTGTGCTGGCAGATCAATGGTGAAAATGTTAGTCGCCCTGCAGCATAAAGATCTATCCTGAGAGGCAGGTCACCAACAGCAACTACAAACTCGAGCCTTTGATTGAATTCAGCACAAACGGAAAGACTAATTCTATTAAACTAACAGCATTATATCCACATCAGCCCCTAATTCAAAGAAAAAACAATTTAAAAGGCTCCATGTAAACAGTCATGTAATGTAAAAATTGAATTATAATTACTTTAACAAAGGCCATGAAAGGCTAAACTAAGGACACATCAGTACTGACCAAGAAAGGTCAGCTTTACAAACAAATAATATGGAACACAGTCCCAACCTAGGCATTGACTTCTTACAGAATCCTTTTAAGGACCTAATTTTCAACTGTCAAGTTCTGTAAATATCGACACTTAAACCACCGTTTACATTGCTGTCACAGAACGGTCAGGACACTCAGCTTAGCTGAGATGAATGGTTTGTCTGATTGAGGGTTGGGAGGTTGTAGGTTAAAACCACACAGGTATTACAAACACATAGGGCGATTTTGCTAGTGGATGCTCCTGGTTATATTCTGTTGAATTCAGCCATGCATTACTCACAATGTTACAACTGTGCATTAATAGCGGGAAAAGTCACGTTCAGCAGGTGACTTTACAGCAAGGTGTGGCTGTGTAAAGATGTCCCATGATACAACAGCGCCAAAGCTGCATTGTCAAAAATGTTGACCATGAGGTGAGACATTAAGCTACTCTTTCTGGTTCAGCTGGATATAAACAATTGCCGAACACATTTCAAACCAAGAAGGAATTTCTCCTGCTGTCCTGATCTTTCCTCAACCAGCATCACCTTAATGTAGTATCGTTTCTTCAGACATTGTTACATACAAAATGGCTACTTCAATAGTATTCATGGCCACAATGACTACAATTCAAAGCAATCCACTGTATGTGAAGAACATCAGGCTTTTTCCAAGGACTATTCTACATCTCCATGTCCTCCTTGGAATATGAACAGAGCAACTTCAGACTTCTCTATCAGTTATGTGAACATCAACTTTTGTCCAAAAGAACTGGGCTTTTTTCAGTTTCCATGTAGTCCACTCTGCATTGAAGTCAATGTTGCAAAGGGTCCGGAGTGGAAATGAGTATAGATGGACATAAGATAAACACCATGGAGGAACAGCATTGATCTGGTGATGGGGTTAAGGCCATAAGAAATAGGAACAGGGGTTAATCATTTGGCCCCTTCAGCCTGCTCCACTATTCAACAGAATCAGTCTTCTACCTTTTCCCCGGAATCCTTGATTCCTATACTGAACAAGAATCTATCTCCCTTGGCCTTAAATAGTCACAAGGACACTAGTCCCACAGCTCCCTGTGACAAGGATTTCCAAAGACTCACAACCCTACAAAAGAAGACATTCCTCTTCATCTCAGTCGTAAAATGGCACCCTTTAAATCTAAGACTATGCCCTCTGGTCCCAGACTCTCCCATATGATTAAAAAGTCCTCTCAGCACTTACCTTGTTAAGGCTCTTAAGAATCCTATATATTTCAATGAAATCCCTTCTCATTCTTCTAAATTGCTGTGTGTAGAGTCTCAACCTGCTTAGCATTTGCCCATAAGGCAATCCATCCACATTGGGAATCATCCTAGCGAACCTTCTCTGAACTGATTCCAATGAAATGATAAATTTCCTTAAATAAGGGGTCCAAAATTGTGCACCGTACTCTAGACACATAACGTTTGAGGACTCTGTGTCTACAGTCGATGGAATTTAGAAGGATGAGGGGGAATCTAATTGAACCTTACAGAATACTGACCTGCCTGATCAGAGTGGACATTGGGAAGATGTTTCCATTAGCAGGACAGACTCGCACCCAAGGCCACAGCTTTAGAACAGAGATGGGGAGAGTGGTGAATCTATGGAATTAATTCACACAGGTGGCTGTAGAGGCCAGGTTATTGAGTATGTTTAGTATATTGGGCAGCACACTGACTCAGTGGTGAGCACTGCTGCCTCACAACGCCAGGGACCTGGGTTCAATTCCACCGTCAGGAGACTATCTGTGTGAGTTTGCACATTCTCCCCGTGTCTGCATGGGTCTCCTCCGGGTGCTCCGGTTTCGTCCCACAGTCGAAAGATGTGCCCGTTATATGGATTGGCTGTGCTAATGAACTGCCTGTCTGTCTTGTAACACTGATTGAAACGGGTATCCATCTCCAGTGCTTCATAAATCACTAACGGTTGCCACAGGAGGTTCTGAGATCATTAATGGATGAAATAAGGCATTAAATGAAATATATGCATAGTGTTCATGAATAGGTAGGTTAGGGGGATGGGTCTGGGTGGGATGCTCTGAGTGTCGACGTGGACTTGTTGGGCCGAAGGGCCTGATTCCACACTGTAGGGATTTTATGATCCTATGATTACAGGAAGAAAGCAGAATGGGGTTGAGAAACTTATCAGCCATGATTGACTGGCGGAGCAGTCTCGATAGAACAAATGGCCTAATTTCTGCTCCTATATCGTACGGTGTTATAGATGTGGTCTCACCAGCACCCGTTACCGTGACAGTAAGAATTTCTTACGTTTATAAGCCAAACTTCCATTATCTTTTCTTGTTTACCTGCTGTATCTGTGTGAATTTGAGCTGAATGACCATTGTGATGAAGATGTAGTAAGTTGACAAAGTAAGGTGTAAGGAATTTATGATGTCATGATCAGATAAAAAGATCATTTTAATCTAGTGACGGAGAAACCATCTTCTCATGATCTGTGTGAAGGGCAACTGTGACATGAATGTACTGGGTATTTGAATGGGCTCAAAACTATTGCTCAATGGCTACCCGTAACTTTCTCATTGGATTTCAAAGCATGAGATTCTCTAATTCTTTCCTAAGCAACACAAATGCAAGATGTCATCTCATGACAGAGGGTGAAGGAAAAATAAACTCAAGGTAGAGGTGAAATGAACTGCCTGTCTGTTTTGTAACACTGATCGAAACAGGCATCCATCTCCAGTGCTTCATAAATCACTAACAGTTGGCACAGGAGGTTCTGAGATAATTAATGGATGAAGTAAGGCATTAAATGAAATATATGCAGAGTGACAGAACAGCAGGCTCAGTCAGCATTTCAGTGGTGAAAACAGCCCCTATACAAACAGCAAGTCTCCTTGAAAACTATCCTGGAATATTTCTGAGCTTCTACAATGGTTGGGGGGGGGGGGGGGGGGGGGGAGCCATGAGAGGCAAAACAATGCTCAGAAACAATCTGCCATTCATGGGCGAGAAAGCTGACAGCTAATTAGACCAGGATGCAATCGACAACAGCTCAGTGCTCTATCAAATTAACATGAGCTCCTCAAACAGCATTGCATGGGAGCAGCATGGAACACAGATCTTGGAGGAGATACTGACACCTCAGTGACGTCTCCGATAATGTATTCTGTCTTTTCAACACTTGCATTTAATTAAGTTAAATCTTCACTGAGGGTACTGTAATGGTGAATGTGGGAAAGAATAATAAGGGCCTAGAGAAAAAAGAATTTAAAAGTAAAAGTATTTGAAATGATGGCTAGATAGGTGGAAATAATCGATAGAAATACTCATGGCACCACACAGATTGAGAATTGCTGGCCTTTGGAAAGTTGCAATATTAAAACATTGAAAAGAGGAACAGCTCCACCACTCAACATGACCATGGCTGATCATCCAACTCAATCCCTTGTTCCTGCTTTCTCCCCATATCCTTTGAGCCCTTCAGTACTACATGTAACACTTTCTAGAAAACATTCAACGTTTTGGCCTCAACCACTTTCTGTGGCAGAGGATTCCACAGGCTCACCACTCTCTGGGTGAAGAAATTTCTTCTCATCTCAGTCCGAAATGGATTAACCTGTACCTTTTGAATGTGATCCCTAGCTATACAGTGGATTGAGGAAAACTGGGAGTTTGCTACACAAGTCAGGTTTTAAAAGTTGTTAATCTACTAAGGTATGGTGACAAGAGAATTAGTCATTAGCATATCGCAGGCTTGGGAAAGGTGATAATGTACAATGCCACCGACCTAAACTATTAATGCTTTATTTGGAAGTGACCCAAGAAAGCAGTTTGTTTTGAAAACACTGGATACAAGAGTATGCCATTCTCTAACTTTACTGTACCATACAACATTTTGATCACTGACTTTGGTTTTGAGTTGCCCATGAGAAATTACAGGCAATTTTATAATGTTTTGGTTCCCAATTGCAATACACCTACATTATTTTACATAATTATATACGTGTCTTGGCTAGGCCTTGGTCTAGAATGCAAAGCAGGATAAAGCTCTGGTCCATTAGCATCAGGGCCTAAAGATCATCCAACAGCAGGGAAGCAGTAGTTAAGATAGATGATCACAACTTCCTCTTCAATCTTTCAGCAAGAGTGGAAGAATATTTTTCACACAGAGGGTTGTTAGGATGTGAGACGTTTTACAAGAAACAGAGGCTGAAGCAGAATCAGAATACACTTTAAAAGCCAAGTGGATTAAAGGTAAGTGGGTAAGTAAATTAGAA
Source organism: Stegostoma tigrinum (assembly GCF_030684315.1). Lineage (NCBI taxonomy): Eukaryota > Metazoa > Chordata > Chondrichthyes > Orectolobiformes > Stegostomatidae > Stegostoma > Stegostoma tigrinum. The sequence goes on along the minus strand of NC_081386.1, from coordinate 22,819,730 downwards.
AGGAAAAATGTAACAGCTTTGTGAAAAGGCCTATTGTTAACTCTTTCAGAGAGACTGCATTGGTGCTGCTAACTATCACTATTATGTTTCACATCCTGGAGGTCCAACCAGCCACAGTAACACTAACTGCTCGCTTCCAACTACTGACACAGGACTTGATAATGCACAAATAAATAGGTTTAGAAGTTTCTGGATGATTAAAAAATACTTTCATCAGATGTCCTTGTACATCCCGAGAGCTGCAGGAAGCAATGAGAACGGCGCTGTTGATTGATCACAGGGATCAATCTTGATCAATTAGTTCATAACTGATGTCATGCTCAAAAACTCCAGTGGACGTGAACTTTGAAACCGTGGGTCCAAAGTCATGTGGTCCTCTCAAGTGTGCCATGCAAAGCACACTGAAATTACTCATAAACCGCATCCCAAAATGTTACTTTTTGAAAGAAATCTATTGATTGGTTTGAATTGATCAGTACTAGCTGCTTTAACTGATTCTCAATGGAGGGTGTTCTGTAGTTCGATCACTTGATCACTGAAATATTGGCTTGGGTTTTTACAGCTACAAATTGGCCAAGTTATCCTCTGTGCTTATGTAAAATAGGCCATAGTGAGATCTGGCTGTCAAACTGACATCATCCCATCAATCTGTGATAATGTGGGAGGTAAATCAGGTATCCAATTCAGAAGCTCACTGCTTTTTTTTCCAAACAAAAATGAGAACAAGCTACTGAGCTTGTCAAAGATTCTTTTGACTTCAATTTCTCATTGCTCACTCCATTTCGCAGTGGTCACAAGGGGAAAAAGGGTGGGAATGATTTACTCCAAGCACGAGAAGGCATCACAAGGGTGAACAAAAAGACCAGAAAATGGAACCACATGTACAGCTTGCAATGGTTCAATGTTATTATTTACCACAGCCATGGAAAGGGAAAGGAGCAGTTATCAGGGCAAGATATTTAACTGGGGTAACGGAAACTATGACGCTATCAGACAAGAGTTGGGAAGTACAGATTGGGAGCAATTGTTCCACAGAAAGGGCACAGCAGACATGTGGAGGCTGTTTAAGGTGCAGTTGTTGTGAGTGATGTATAAATTTGCTCCTCTGAGACAGGTAAGAAGGGGTAAGATTAAGGAGCCTTGGATGACGGGTACAGAGGTGCTTCTTGTCAAAAGGAAAAAGGCAGCGTATGTAAGGTGGAGGAAGCAAGGGTCTAGCACAGCTTTAGAAGATTACAGGCTTGCTCGGAAGGAGCTCAAAAGTGGACTGAGGAGGGCCAGGAGGGGGCATGAAAATGGCTTGGCAGGAAGGATTAGGGAGAACCCGAAGTCATTTTACTCATACGTGAGGAATAAGAGAATGATCAGGGACAAGGTAGGGTCGATCAGGGATAGTGTAGGGAACTTGTGCGTGGAGTCTGAGCAGATAGGGAAGCCCTAAATGAGTTTCTTGCTTTGGTTTTCACTAAGGAAAGGGACCTTGTTGTGAATGAGAACTTTGAAGAGCAGGAAAACAGGCTTGAACAGATCAAGAATGAGGAAGTTGATGTGCTGGAAATTTTGGCAAACATTAAGATTTATAAGTCCCCAGGGCCAGACCAGATTTATCCTAGGTTTCTCTGGGAAGCGAGAAAGGAGGTTGTTAAGCCGCTGGCGAAGATCTTTGCTTCTTCACTCTCCACGGGAGTCGTACCGGAAGATTGGAAGGAGGCAAATGCTGTTCCTCTTTTCAAGAAAGGGAATAGGGAAATCCCTGGAAATTACAGACCAGTCAGTCTTACGTCTGTGGTCAGCAAGGTTTTGGAAAGAATTCTGAGGGATAGGATTTATGACTATTTGGAAAAGCATAGCGTGATTAAAGGGAGGCAGCATGGCTTTGTGAGGGGCAGGTCATGCCTTACAAATCTTATTGAATTCTTTGAGGAAGTCATGAGACAGGTTGATGAGGGTCGAGCAGTGGATGTGGTGTACATGGACTTCAGCAAGGCATTTGATCAAGGTTCCCCATGGCAGACTCATTCATAAAGTCAGGAGGTATGGGATACAGGGTGATTTGGCTGTCTGGATTCAGAATTGGTTGGCTGACAGGAGGCAGAGAGTGGTTGTAGATGGTAAGTATTCTGCCTGGAGGCCAGTGCTGAGTGGTGTCCCACAGGGCTCTGTTCTTGGGCCTCTGCTCTTTGTAGTTTTTATAAATGACTTGGATGAGGAGATTGAGGGGTTTGCTGATGACACAAAAGTTGGAAGTGCCGTTGATAGTATTGAGGGCTATTGCAGGTTTCAGATAGAATGCAGAGCTGGGCTAAGAAATTGCAGATGGAGTTCAACCTGGGTAAATGTGAAGTGATGCATTTTGGAAGGTCGAATTTAAATGCTGAATATAGGATTAAAGGCAGGATTCTCGGCAGTGTGGAGGAACAGTGGGATCTTGGTGTTCAAGTGCATAGCTCCCTCAAAGTTGCCACCCAGGTGGATAACGTTGTTAAGAAAGCATATGGTGGTTTGGCTTTCATTAACAGGGGGATCGAGTTTAAGAGCCGCGAGGTTATGCTGCAGGTCTACAAAACCCTGGTGAGACCACACGTGGAATATTGTGTCCAGTTCTCGTCGCCCTATTATAGGAAAGATGTGGAGGCTTTGGAGAGGGTGCAAAGGAGGTTTCCCAGGATGCTGCCTGGACTGGAGGGCTTGTCGTACGAGGAGAGGTTGACTGAGCTCAGACTTTGCTCTCTGGAGAGAAGGAGGATGACAGGTGACCTGATCAAGGTGTACAAGGTAATGAGAGGCATGGATAGAGTCAATAGCCAGAGACTTTTCCCCAGAGCAGGATTGACTGCCACGAGGATCATAGTTTTAAGGTGTTAGGAGACGTCAGAGGGAGGTTCTTAACCCCGAGAGTTGTGAGCTCATGGAATAGCTTACCACTGGTAGTCATGGAAGCGGAGTCATTAGTGACATTTAAGCGACTGCTGGATATGCACATGGACAGCAGTGAATTGAGGGGAATGTAGGTTAGGTTATTTTATTTTTGGATTAGGATTATCCCACGGCACAACATCGTGGGCCAAAGGGCCTGTACTGTGCTGTACTTTTCTATGTTCTATGTTATGAAAACTTAATCTTCTTGTTTGACCGTAATTGACTTCTCGTTAATGAACTGACCCCACTCATTCCTGACATCCCAGTCTAGGTACCCGACTGGGGAGGGTGGAACCCTTCACATCTCCCCAGTGCTAATTGGCCACCTTCCCATCAGGCAGCTGTCGATTAACTGGCTGGCACTTGGTTCACTCTGGCGAGATGGTGAGGACGGAGTCGAGGGTGGGAGCAAACAGATCCAGCTTTCCTTAATCTGCCTCCTTCACCCTGCTGAAAAGTGTAATATCCCACCTGAATCCACATTCCAGTTTGGAATGCACATCTCTTGAGGTAGAGGTCATGTCCTCTGGCTCCACTTCTGGAGAAGGTGAAATAGCTTGTCAAGATCAAATTTGTCATGGAAACATTCTTTATAAATATGTCAACCTTGGCTCTATTAACTCACAGACATTTGAGTAGGAAGATGGGTCCAACTGCAGTCAGAGATGCTGACCTTGAGAGTGGGCCTTAAGCTGAGGTCCCTTCTCAACCGAATGTACACAATCCCATGGCACAATTTAAAGTAGAGTGGAAAAGGTCTCCTACTGGTGTAACCAAATGTATCCCTCAACCAATTGTTTCAATGACATTTGGGGTTTGCTGTTCATGAATTGGTTGCTATATTTACATCACAATAGATGTTTTTCCAGATTGCACAATTGGCTTTAAAACATTTCAGTACATCCCGAGGCTGTAAAAGTCACTATGTAAATGCAATTTTAAAAAATATGTTCCAAAATAATTTGATGTTAATGATTTGTCACAGGACCCAAAACCCTAAAAATTAAAAAGATAGCAAAAAAAATTCAAGTGGTACCTATTCAGCAATTATCCCAATTCAGAAACAAAAACAGCACAGACAGGCAGGGGAATTCCTAGAAGCCTGGTTCTCCACTAAGAAAGCCATCAATAAACACATAGAGCTAGACCCGATACACACTCCACTGTGAAGGAAACCAGGGCGGGGTAACCCAGCTCAGTGGACACCAGAGTTTAAATAACAGGCAGGAAAACACAACAGCGCTTCATTGGTGGCTGCACTAATGATGTTACCCAGCAGGGGAATGAAACATCTGTGGAACAGTGAACCAGCTCGGCAAACCAACCAACCTCAACGTCCACAACCCGAGCTACAAGTCTATTCTAAAACCTTACAAAAACAAAAAGGACATCTATGTTTTGAAAGAACAGTATTTGCCTCAATCTGTTTGGGTAAAACTAATCAGAAAAACAAGCCACTGAATCTAACATTCACATCAATCCTTACGACCTTCACTAGCTGACAAAGCTGCATTTGTGCCTAACGCTGTTCCTCATTTGAGGCTGTTTAATATCAGACCAGATTACCTATTTGCTGCAGTGGGACAACATTACTCAAGTGAGCTCCAACATCAGTCTACCCATTATTTACGCGGTAACTGAAACAAGAAGTCAATCGGAACTAGTTTCAATTCTTCATGCCAGCATGTCAAACAAGTGGTAACTGTGAAAAATGATGTGAGTTTAATGGTAATGACTAACTGAACTGCAATATGCACTCCTATTCATTATCTACTGATAGCCAACAAATTCTGGCAGCGTTGCAACTGTACAAGCATTAGTGAGACCACACCTGGAATACTGCATTGTTTTGATCCCCTCACGAGAGGAGCATTGTCGTTGTATTAGAGGCAGTTCAGAGGAGGTTCACTAGACTGAGTTCAGACATAAAGAGTTTGTCTTACGAAGAGAAATTGAGCAGATTAGGCCTATACTTGCTGAAGTTTAAAAGGGTGAGAACAGACCCAGTTGAGGTGCACAAGATGGAAAAGGGGATTGACAAAGCAGACGTAGAGAGACTGTTTCCTCAAGTGGGACAATCTAGAACAACAGGTCATTGTTTTAGGATAAGGAGTAGCAGATTTAAAGCAGTGGTAAGGAGAAGTTACTTCTCTCAAAGGGTCTTGAATCTATGGAATTCAATGCCCCAGAATGTGGGATGCCAGGGCATTGAGTAAATTTAAGGTGGAGAGAGACAGATTTTTAATGAGTAATGGGTTGAAAGGTTATAGAGAGAGGGCAGGAAAGTGGAGTTGAGGCTGAGGTAAGATCAGCCGTGATCATATAAAATGGCAGAGCGGGTTGGAGGGGGTGAATTGCCTACTCCTGCTCCTGGTTCTTATGTTCTAAAGGCCTTGCCATACCCTATTTACTTTATAACAACACATTAAATATATACTATTCATCTCACTACAAACACGCATGTATATTCTATGTAGTTTATTATTACACTCTTCAACATAATGGGCAGACAGTACTTGAACAATCTCTAGAATATCCGACACACATTAATGTAATTGTTTAATAAACCTCACAAACTGACTTTAACATCTTTCAATAAATGCCAGACATCACTGTACAGTAACACTTTAGTGCGTTTTGCTGTAATACTTTCAGGTATAATCCACATTTCATTCTATTACACTCAAATATACTACCATGCTCATAGCTGATAGAGATTCAGCCCATAGACTTAAGCACAATATTTCTGACCTTTCCCTATCTGCCAAGGCAAAAGCGCTTTGTATCACTCCCCATTTCTCATTTAAAACTTTGATATATGCCAGAACTCATGACATACTTACACAACAATATGCCAGCCCAGTGGTCTCAATGGCTGCTCACCATTTCTGAGGTTAATATTAATTTTAAAGTACACAGACATAACTGCTACCTTTCAGAGAACATTCAACTTACTGAGCACAACTAACTAGATTTATTACTTTGGCAATGCTACACAGCAATTTAGCAAAACCCATAAAAACAATACAGTAGTTTTAATTGTATTACTGATCATAATCTTAATGGATCTTCAGAGGCTCGCTGATCTATCCCAGATACCAGAATCTTAATGAGATTAGAGAGCCAGATGAATCAATTTTAAATCCTGTACAGGGATTATGAATTCTGGACTGTTAATGCAATCTCCTTTTGAAGGGTTAGCATACACATTCCCATTATGTTCATGTATGTGGTTATTCTTAGCACTCAGGAGTAGGTCACTTGGCTTCAATAAGATCATGTCTGATCAAATTTTGGCCACAACACCATTCTCTTGTCTGCTCCTCAGAACCTTCAGCTCACTTGTAAATGGAGCATCTAACCCAGCCTTGAGAATTCGATGATCCAGCCTCCAAAGCAGTAGAGAATTCCAAAGGTTAGTGACACTCTCAGAGTATATGTTCCTTTTCATTTCCACCGTAAAGTGGAGACCTATAGTTCTAAGAAGACAGAAAGGACTGCAGATGCTAGAAGTGAGAGTCAAAAACACGCAGAGCTGGAAAAGCACAGCAGGTCAGAGAGCATCCGAGGAGCAAGAAAGTCAGGTCAAAATGTTGACTTCCCTGCTCCTCAGATGCTGTCTGACCAGCTGAGCTTTTCCAGCTCCACATTTATTGACATTTAGATGTAAGCTGTGCCCTCAGTTCTACGTTCCTGTAAGATCGGAAACAGCCTCTCAGTACCTACCATGTCATGCTCCTCAGAGTCTTGTATATTTATAGACTGAGATAACATTAAGTATGAACCAAGATGGGAGAGAGTTTAGGTTGCACTGCAGCTAGGAGTAGCTGAGTAACATTGATTCACACAGTAACTGTTTGAAAACAGGATCGAACTAAGTGCCACATGGGAGAGAAGGTTGAAATATGTCTTTTCTGGGATTAAGCTTCATAAGAATGGATATGTGTTAAGCTCCCCCTCCATAGTACTCAGAGATAAAAGTCTGAAAAAATGCAAAAGCTTTGTGCTTATTATAAAGTCTTTGAATACACCTTCAGAATCCAAATAATCAATACATTTTTACAGGAATCACATCCCAGTCTGCTTATGCATGATGTCATATTGGATTTCTGTCAAGACTACCTAGAAATCACATAGCAACATCTTGCCAATTTTCATCTACTTCTATATTCCCTCGTATTTTTTCTTCCCTGTAGCTCACTCAGCATTTTTCTCCAGCTAGTGGTCTGAAGGACAGACAAGCAATGTTCCATCACTGGCAGTCAATGACCTACCTTTACAAGTTGGTCAAGAACAGACCAGGATTACATCGGATATACGAAACAGCAACAGGCCATTCAGCCCAACCAGGTCATAAGACCACAAGACATAGGAGTGGAAGTAAGGCCATTCGGCCCATCAAGTCCACTCTGCCATTTAAATCATGGCTGATGGGCATTTCAACTCCACTTCCCTGCACTCTCCCTGTAGCCCTTGATTCCTTCTGAGATCAAGAATTTGTCGATCTCTGCCTTGAAGGCCTCCACTGCGCTCCGTGGCAATGAATTCCACAAGCCCACCACTCTCTGGCTGAAGAAATGTCGTCTCATTTCAGTTTTAAATATACCCCCTCTAATTTTAAGGCTCTGCCCACGGGTCCTAGTCTCCCCGCTTAACGGAAACAACTTCCTAGCGTCCACCCCTTCTAAACCATACATTATTTTGTAAGTTTCTATTAGATCTCCCGTCAACCTTCTAGACTCTAATGAGTACAATCCCAGGATCCTTAGCCGTTCATCATATGTTAAACCTACCATTCCAGGGATCATCCGTGTGAATCTCCGTGGGACATGCTCCAGGGCTAGTATGTCCTTCCTGAGGTGTGGGGCCCAAAATTGGACACAGTATTCTAAATGGGGCCTAACTAGAGCCTTATAAAGCCTCAGAAGCACATCGCTGCTTTTATATTCCAACCCTCTTGAGATAAACGACAACATTACATTCACTTTCTTAATTACAGACTCTACCTGCAAGTTAACCTTTAGAGAATCCTGGACCAATGCTCCCAGATCCCTTTGCACTTCTGCTTTACGAATTTTCTCACCATTTAGAAAATAGTCCATGCCCGTATTCTTTTTTCCAAAGTGCAAAACCTCACATTTACTCACATTGAATTTCATCAGCCATTTCCTGGACCACTCTCCTAAACTGTTTGAATCTTTCTGCAGCTTCCCCACCTCCTCAGTACTACCTGCCTGTCCACCTATCTTTGTATCATTGGCAAACTTCACCAGAATGCCCCCAGTCCCTTCATCCAGATCATTAATATATAAAGTGAACAGCTGCGGCCCCAACACTCAACCCTGCGGGACACCACTCGTCGCCGGTTGCCATTCCAAAAAAGAGCCTTTTATCCCAACTCTCTGCCTTCTGTCAGACAGCCAATCCTCAATCCAAGCCAGTAGCTCACCTCGAACACCATGGGCCCTCACCTTGCTCAGCAGCCTCCCGTGAGGCACCGTATCAAAGGCCTTTTGGAAGTCTAGATAGATAACATCTACTGGGTTTCCCTGGTCTAACACACTTGTTACCTCTTCAAAGAATTCTAACAGGTTTGTCAGGCACGACCTCTCCTTACTAAATCCATGCTGACTTGTTCTAATTTCACCCTGCACTTCCAGGAATTTAGAAATCTCATCCTTGACAATGGATTCTAGAATTTTACCAACTACTAAGGTTAGGCTAATCGGCCTACAATTTTCCATCTTTTTCCTTGATGCTTTCTTAAACAAGGGGGTTACAACAGCAATTTTCCAATCATCTGGACTTTCCCTGACTCCAGTGACTTTTGAAAGATCACGACCAAAGTCTCTGCTATTTCCTCAGCCACCTCCCTCTGAACTCTAGGATGTAGCCCATCGGGGCCAGGAGATTTATCAATTTTTAGACCTTTTAGCTTTTCTAGCACTTTCTCTTTTGTAATGCCTACCATACTCAACTCTGCCCCCTGGCTCTCCCTAATTGTTGGCACATTACTCATGTCTTCCACTGTGAAGGCTGACACAAAGTACTTATTAAGTTCTTCAGCTATTTCCTTATCTCCCATCACTAGCCTTCCAGCATCAATGTGGAGCGGCCCAATATCTACTTTTGCCTCTTGTTTGTTTCTTATGTATTGAAAGAAGCTTTTGCTATCATTTCTAATATTACTAGCTAGCCTACCTTCATATTTGATCGTCTCTTTCCTTATTTCTCTCTTTGTTATCCTCTGTTTGTTTTTGTAGCCTTCCCAATCTTCTGATTTCCCAGGGCTCTTGGCCACTTTATAGGCTGCCTCTTTTTCTTTGATACATTTCCTGACTTCCTTTGTCAGCCATGGCTGTCTAATCCCACCCCGGATAATCTTTCTTTTCTTTGGGATAAACCTCTGTACTGTGTCATGCCAGCATTTAGGTCCCACTCGCGCCTCGCCACATCCTTTCCTCATCCGATTTGGCAAAAAACTATTCCCCCTCACATCCTTGTGCGGCTTCTCCTTAAAAGCATCTATTGTATTCACTTACTCCACTCCCTGTGGCGGCACATTTCACTTTCTCACCACTCTCGTCAAAGAAGTTTCTTCTGAATTCTTGTTTTTTTGTTGACTTATGTTAACTTGATGGCCTGTAGTTTGTCCTTTGCCTTAAGTAGGAACACACTCTCAGTACTTATTCTACCAAAACCTCTCATATATGTGAAAGGCTCTTTTAGAATAGTCTTGAGCCTTCTCTTTTCAACCGAACTGACTCCTAGTCTGTCCATCCCTTCCTGACAGGCATATGCTCACAGTTCTGAAATCATCCTTGTAAGTTCTTTTTTGCATCCACTCCTGTGTCTCTCTTTATTCTTTTATAATATGGCAACCAGAAATGCACGCTGTACTCCAAGTGTGGTCTAAAGGCAGGTCAGTGTAAAGTCAGCATAACTTCTCTACTTTTTAATAATATTGCTCTGAAAATCAACTTGGTTTGGTTATGTTATGCCCTTATTGAAATATATCATTTTTCTAAGCAATAAATAATTTCTTTATCTTCCTTACTAAAACATAATAGTTTACCCCACCTATATTAAAATTCAATAGCCAATTAATATTCTCCAAGAATATTAATGTGTTCCTGTTATTTGTTGCCATCCTCCAAACTTGGTGTTGTTCATAAATTTAAAAATTATAATTTTGATTCCTAAGTCCAAATTATTGATACCAACTGTGAAAAAGAGAGTTCTCCCAGTATTTATTTTTGTGGGACTCTATTCCCCACATTCTCTTTCTTACACCTTGCTCTCTGGTTTTTGCCCAGACAGCTATCCATTCTGTTACTTATCCCTGGCTCCACATACTCTGAACTTATTCATTAGTCCATTATGTGGTCCAAAAACTAAGACTTTGTTCACTCTCCTCCCTGTTAATTGAGAACTCAATGAGCAGATCAAGCAAGACTAACCATTCTGAAATTGAAGAATCATCTTACGAACTGAAGAAGCTCTGAAGAAGGGTCCCTGGATTTGAGACATTAACTTTCTCTCTGTCAGATCTGAGTTTCTCCAGCAATTTCTGTTGGTGTTTCAGATTTTCAGTATCCACAGTTTTATGTTTTATCCTTTTGAAACTGTCGATGATTATACATTATTATACATGTGGTTTCTAAGATCTAGATTTTCCGCAATGGTGACAAGCCTCTCTGTCACGGTAAAAATAAGGATGTGGTGAAAATTGGAAATCCTGCCCTTTTCCCACGTGGTAGGGGGCAAGAAAAGGGAGGTTCAACAAAATAGGCAGCTGCCTCCAAACCTATACAACCTGGAGACCCGGATGTCTGAAACACACAGATTTACAGGGGGTAGGAACAGGTCCAAACTTTATGGATCCATTCAATAGCCAAGTACCCTTTCAGAGAGGTAGAGAACACCTTTGAAATTTCTAGAAGTAGGAATGCATGTGTGCAAAAACTATGTAAATTCAAGGAACTGTGAAGTTAATTGAGAACATCAAAAATGACTTGCAACTGTCAAGCTGCAAGGCACTTAAAATCCGAAGAAACATCTGACAAAAAACTGTCATCACTTTATGAAGAAAGGTTCCTTGCCTCTTGTTTTCCATTCACATAAGCGGAGGCTTTCCATTACTGGGTTAGCACTACACCACTGATTTCACAATCATCCATATCACAGTCAGGTGCCTGCCTTTTCAGTTTTATTGACAGCTCCAAGTGGTTATAAACAATTTGAAGTCTGACAATGAATGCCAGTGCTTGATCTTATAACAGATTATACAATTGAATGAAATGCCTGTCATTATAACCAATTATGTATTTGAAGGTAATTAAATATAATGATAATTTCTTTCCTAAATGAGTGTGTTGTTAAAAAAATTACATATTGATATTATTTTATCTCACATTAGTTATGAGGCCTGTCTACATTAAAGTACTGGGTGAACTGGCATGTTATAAGTTAGGGGAAAGGGTGGATTTCCATGGATTAGTGTGAGTTGCAGCCAAATGGGCACAGGGACTATAGAGAGTCAGGGAAGCAGGGGGATGGTTAAGAACCACGGGTTTGGGGCGGTACAGTGGCTCAGTGGTTAGCACTGCAGCCTCACAGCACCAGGGACCTGGGTTCATTTCCAGTATCGGGCACCTGCCCATGTGGAGTCTGCACATTCTCCCTATGTCTGCATGGGTTTTCTCCAGGTTGTTCTGGCTTCTTCCCACAGTCTAAAGACATGCAGCTTAGGTCAGAATGGCCATTCTAAATTGCTCAATGTGTCCAGGGATGTGCAGGCTAGGTGCATTAGCCACAGGAAATGCAGGGTTACAGGGGTAGGGTAGAGGGGTGGGTCTGGGTGGGATGCTGTTCAGACAGCTGGTGCGGAGTTGGACCAAATGGCCTGTTTCCATTCTATTCTGTAAATAGACATGGAGGATATGAGGGGTTTATGCGAGGTGGGCTGGTACCATAGGCTGCAGTTCTGGCTGAAGGTAGGTGCAAATGTAACCCATCGACATGGTGGGCACCCTGTCAGTGAGGATGGAAATACTTTTGAAGCCCTTCCTGTTTATTGTCCACCATTCACAAACAGTTGTGGCAGGACTGTGATAACACAGTGTGGAGCTGGAGGGACACAGCGGACCAGGCAGTATCAGAGGAGCAGGAAAGTTGAAATTCCTGGTCGGGACCCTTCTTCAGAAATGGCCCATTTCTGAAGAAGGGTCCTGACCCGAAACATCAACTTTCCTGCTCCTCTGATGCTGCCTGGCCTGCTGTGTTTCTCCAGCTGCACATTGTGTCATCCCTGAGTCCAGCATCTGCACTTCTTACTGTGGCAGGACTGCAGTGCTTGGATGTTATCTGTAGGCTGTGGGAACATTTAGCTCTGCCTATTGCATATTGTTGCTGCTGTCTGGCACACAAGCAGTCCTGTGCTGTAGTTTTGCAAATTTAAAAACTTCATTTTTAAGTTATGTATGGTGCTGCTCCTAGAATGTCCTTTTGCAGGTGTCTCCTAATTTGACATCAAATCGGGTAGCACTTTCTCTCCCTAGATGTGGCTACCACATTGGAGATTTCAAAGGAAGAGGCAAAATATTGTACTTTGGAATGGAAATTAATCAGGGATGCAAATGCGGTTAGCGATAGCCAAATTACAATAACGAGCACAGTTTGGTATGAACTGCTGAACCGATAACAGACGGAGCTACTTGCAGAATAAACGGTGATATTTTCAAAACGGGGTCAGGAATACACCACGTGGGTGAATTCCAAGTGCCGACCCTGCACTCTCACAACACCAGTTTTTGATTTCAAATGTCCTAATCAGGCAGGTGGTGGGACCAGTGCCTAGGTACTGTGCCGGGTGCCTCTGGAAGAGGACAGCGGCCAAACTGGCGCCCGGGACAAAGGCAGATGGCAGCCACATTGGGAACTGCTGCTGTCTTTTCCATTAAAGCTGGCAGCGTAGACCAGTGGCGCCTAATGGAGTAAGAAGGGGCCGTGAAGGTAAAATTGGAGCCCCGCACTCCCACTGGCACAACAACAGCACTGGAAAGGTGTTTGAACATTGAGGAAAAGAAGCATCCTTCAACCCCAATGTGAAGCTGCTAGCTGTGCACCAACACTGACCAAATTGCTCCAACTGAGCGAGTTTACAGTTTAAAAGTTCCGCTCTACACTGGACAGGCCTCTTGATATGTTCCCTAAATAATGTAATGTACCACTCAGAGGTGGCAAGTGGAATTCACACTCTCCTCCCACACCTCCCCACCGTCCCATTAACAATTACAAGCTGTCACAGAAATGTCAATCTCATGGGCTCGCATCGCACCCCCTGCCCCCCGATCAGGTTCCCACTCTGTTGCCCTTTGAAAAAATCCAGCCCAAAACAAAAATCACATCTACAGCACAAAGCAGTGTGAACTAGCAGGCCCAATTTTAATCAACCCGTTCAGACGTGCTGGGCCACACTTCTAGAGCAACTGTGGACTTGAACTCAGAGCCTCCTGGCCCAGACCCAGGGACATTGCCACTGCACCACAAAAAGCCTCCCATCCCCCACCCCTTTAAAGTAGACCTGAAAACTACACAAAGTGCATTGTCCATGTGGGAGAGATAATGGGAACTGCAGATGCTGGAGAATTCCAAGATAATAAAATGTGAGGCTGGATGAACACAGCAGGCCAAGCAGCATCTCAGGAGCACAAAAGCTGACGTTTCGGGCCTAGACCCTTCATCAGAGAGAGATCCTCTCTGATGAAGGGTCTAGGCCCGAAACGTCAGCTTTTGTGCTCCTGAGATGCTGCTTGGCCTGCTGTGTTCATCCAGCCTCACATTTTATTATCTTGTCCATGTGGGAGCCTGGGGCAGGGAAATACCACAAAACCCCTTGGAATTTCCACTGCCAAGTGTGTGAGGTCAGAGTAGAGTAAATCAGCCTGCCTGCTGCACTCCAGAGGAGCAAGGTTATGAGTCAGGTGGTTCTTGTCCACTGACAGCCCTAGCTTGGGAAGGAGTGGGGGTTGGGAAATGGGGTGGGCAGGAGATTTGGAAGGCAGCAGGAGCAGGAGCTTGGGAGGGCAGGGGCAGCAGGAGATTTGGAAAGTGGAGGGAGGCAGGAGCTTGGAAAGGCCGGAGCTTGGGAAGGCCGGGGGTGCAGGAGCTTGATAAGATGGGCGGGGGGGTGAGGGGGGCAGGAGCTTGGGAAGGCGGAGACACAGGAGCTTGGGAAGGCCGGAGGGGGCAGGAACTTGTGAAGTTGGGGGTGTTCAGGAGCTTGGGAAGGCGGGGGGGCAGGAATTTGGGAAGGTGGGGGGCAGGAGTTGGGGAGCTTGGGAAGGCCAGGGCGGGGGCAGGAACATGGAAAGGCGGGGAGGAGCAGGAGCTTGGGAAGGTGGGGAAAGCTGGAGCTTGGAAAGGTGGGGGGGGGGGGTTGTGGAAAGGAGCTTGAGAAGTGGGGGTGGTCAGGAGATTGGGAAGTGGCGGGGGAGGGAGGGGTAGTGGCCTGCCTGTCCTTTAGTCAATGGGACTGTCTGGGGAGCTCCTCTGTTACACTGCTCAGTTCAGCAAAAGTTCTTGTTTAATGCAATTCCATCGATAAGGAGGGGAGTTTTCTGAAACCCTCCTGAGGCATTGTAGCGTGCGATGTTCATTAAAATATTTACATTTGTATCAATGAATAACGATCCAAAAAAATTTTGTTATAGCAAACCCGAACGGAAAAAAACCCAATAAAACTGAGATAACAAAGTGTGGAGCCGAGTGAACACAGCAGGCCAAAGCTCTGATGAAGGGTCTAGGCCCGAAACGTCAGCTTTTGTGCTCCTAAGATGCTGCTTGGCCTGCTGTGTTCATCCAGCTCCACACTTTGTTATCTTGGACTGTCCAGCATCTGCAGTTCTCATTATCACTGATACAATTTTAACCCCAGTAAAACTGATCTGACTTTTATACAGCTCACAGCACAGCTCCAGTATGTCTTTAAGCTGACTCCTTCCTCTGGGTTTGCACCAATCAGAAAAATGGCAGGGATGTGGGAAGCAGTAGAAAATAAAACAATAATAATTGGAAATGAACTTACTGGAGCACCGCTAATGGTGTTTACAAGTCAGACCAGTAGGTCTATTCCAAAGTCATATGTCTTTGACTTTCGAGGTAACGATTTAGAAAAGTCTACGAGGGGTTAGCAGTGATCTCGTTGGATGTAAAGTACGCCAGAAGGGCCTGGGGAAACAGTAATTCTCAGAAACCAAGGGGCTCGGGAGTAAGGGAACAAGTGCGGGTCCAGGGAGGCTGCAGGCGCCTGGGGTGGGGTGGGATGGGGACGGGCTGCGTTCGAGACTACTCGCTGGAGGCTGCAGTGGCTACAGTCGCTCTAATGCTGCCTTTTCCTGGAAAGCAGCTCCTGGCAACACGCTCGGTGACACAGCTCCCACCTCCCCCACAAAACCCACCGCTGGGAGCCGCAGCAGCAGCTTCTCACTGAAAAGCCTTGGCTCCGCTCCAAGGAAACCCGAGTCACATCCACAGACGTATCTCCAGGAAGGAGGCCAACAGCCCTCAAACGGTAAAGTTCAGCCCTTGACACTGCACCTCCCCCCCTCAAGACACACACACACACACACACACACACCACCCATAAGCACACCCCTTCTGCCCCTCCTCTGTCCCTGACAGCCTGCCAAGTTATTAATGTTTCAAAGAGGGAATTCAGTTCTGCAGATCAGCTGTAATCCCAGGCATTTCAGAGCTCCTCTTCTCCAAGACCAACAGGCTGCATAACTGAACATTGTTTTGACTGAGCGTGTGCTGTCAGCCTCGCAGAGTCATATCAGAGACAGAGAGCCCAGGGACCCCCACGAAGCCTGGAAGGTATACAGCAACCACTGTTACATCAGGGCTTGTAATTGTCACTGCCGGTGTGGAAAACTGGGCGCAGTGGGCATCACTCGCACTAGTTGGGTTTGTTGTCTCACCACGGAGCTGTGGGCATGGTATCTGGGCAGTCCCAGCACTGCAGTACCCAGGGAGTGCTGCACTGTCAGTGCTACCCTCTTTCAAGCGAGCTGCTAAAAACGGAGGTTGACCACTGCTGTTGTCCCCCTCCCCCACCCCGACCTTTATCTCTACTCTCTCAGGTGGACGCAACAAAAGCCATGGCAAAACTTCAAAGAAGAGCATTTGGGGTTTATGTCTAGCGTTTATCCCCAATCTGGGTCATGAAAACAGATTTCTGGTCAATGGCGCTTTGCTGCTCCCCCTTATTTTGAGGCTATGCCATCTTGGGTGGTTGAGTTGAGAAGGAAATTCTTCACCCAAAGAGTTGTGAATCTATGGAATTCCCTGCCCAGTAAAAGCAGTTGAGGCTACTTCATTGAATATTTTAAGACAAAGATAGATTTTTGAACAGTAAAGGAATTAAGGGTTATGGTACGCAGGTGGGTAAGTGGAACTGAGTCCACAGGAAGATCTGCCATGACCTTATTGAATGACACAGCAGGTTCAATGGGCCAGATGGCCTGCTCCAGCTCCTATTGCTTGTGTTCTTATTATGCTCACTTACTACTTACATGCCAACAGGAGATTTTGAGGCTTTCTGACATGTTGGCTACTGAACTTATTAGCATTCTTTCATTTGGCCAAGTATGGGTGGAACTTCAGGTAAAGTTATGATAATGTATCTCATCTATTAAGATTAGGGTTTATGCTCAAAACGCAAACCATCTGGTAGCTTTATCCCCCCCCCCCGCACATCGGGCTGAATGGCCTCTGTGGGACAACGTTTCTACAGTTCCATAGCATCTTTTATTTGGGATCTTGGAAAACTATCAGGCTCACCAAAATATAACCCTCCATAAAACCAGGAATAATGCCTTAACTTTAGTTTCAAAAGACATGGAATGATTTCACAGAGAAAGAAAAAACATTATTTAAGAGGTTACAAACACATTTGTACACTTTGACTCCTCTATTTCTAACTGATGTGACTACTTTGATTTAACAGCAATCCACATTTGTCCCATCTCCACCCAGACAAAGAATTAATTAAAAACTTCAAACTTCTGAGATCCATGCTTTAACCCATGGAGTTATGGCCCATTGTTGGCTGCGCACAATAAAGGCACATTAACATTGTACAATTTTATTTTAATGAATGTATGCATAGAACAACTGAAAAGGGGCAGTACAGTATAAACAGAACCAGATATATCAAGAGATCATAGGACAAAGCAGAGCGATCTCACGACCTTGTAGACTCCCCTGGGTTATTGTCACTGACCCTTACCCTTCCCCCACTCTGACCCCCAGGGTCCAAGGAGCACAATTTAAAAGCCTATGGTTTCTCATTACAGCTCAAACTCCTCCGGCTAATTTCTGTATGGGTGCAAATTAAATCTCTCAACCCTACCCCTACTTACAGCGCAAATTACATACATGCTTATATTGCATAGCCAGTTCACAACCCATGCTTTCTGCCCTTTTTAAATGCAGTGAAAATAGTAATTTTAAATCTGGCAACACATCATAACTAAGTTGAAACCCATGCAAGGGTCGTCAAATAGTTTTACGTAACTAATGCATTACTCAGCTTTGAAAACCTTCATGTTGATAGCAAATTAAACAGCCTCACGACTGCCGAGATTATCAGTTACTCTCCCAACACTGAATTAATTGGATACAGAAGACAAACTGCTCTCTTTTGTGACGGTGCACAATGGAAATGTCAGGGCCCCGGGTTTGAGGCTCATGCAGGCTTTGCCTTGCCATCTGGCGCCAGGTCAGGCAACTCACCAGAGGCCCCCTAAGCAACCAGCTGACTTCAACATCACAGGGGAAATCACAGAGAAGGAACCACATCTGCACAGATACACATACACACACACACATACACACACACAGATTCATTTAAATGTCTCATTCCTGGGAGAATTCTCCTGGACTCCTTGGCTTGTATTGTACCTGGGAGAGTGCACTAATGAATCTAGCCCAGTAAATTAGACCTTTCTAATTAAGTAGATGGTACATCCAATAATTTGTTCATTATCGACTTTGTTCATCCATCATATTTTAGCTGTAGCACGGGTGATGATCTATTCTTAGCTCAAGCATACAGCCTTACCTGACTTTTAAACAGCCACATCTTCGCTCATTCTACACACAGTGACAGTTCAGACCAATGGGATCTATTACAACTGTGAAACGCAACTATAACTACGAATACAGTTCAGAGAAATAAAACAATGGCTGGCCACAGCGATGCAAGATTTAAGCACCGAACCTGCTCGCTCTGAACGCCAATGCTACAAAATCAACTCGGGGTTGCATGCTGTTGGCAAGGGGGAGTAGGCACCACTTTTCAAAGGGGTCAAGGAGAAAGGACCACATGCTGATGAATTCAGGGCAGAGCTTTACCACTCAATGAGTAAGCTGCAGTAGCAAATAAATAATCTTGCATAAGTTTGTTTCCTCGATGTGCCACTGTACTGAATCGAACTGCATTTGTGATTAAGAACATAGAACATAGCGCAGGACAGGCCCTTCGGCCCTCGATGTTGCACCAACCTGTGAACTAATCTAAGCCCCTCCCCCTACACTATCCCATCATTATCCATATGCTTATCCAAGGACTATTTAAATGCCCCTAATGTGGCTGAGTTAAAATAGCATCAGTTCAATTCCTGAAGAAAAACAGAAGTTGCTGGGAAAAACTCAGCAGGTCTGACAGCATCAGTGAAGAAAAAATCAGAGTTAACGTTTCGCGTCTGGTGACCCTTCTTCAGAACTCTTCAATTCTGGCACCTGCTGAGATAACTGTCAAGGTCCCTCCTTCTCAAGCTCTCCTCTTGCTTGAGGTATGGTAGCCCTCAGGTTTAAACCTCCAGCAGTTATCTCTCTCTAATGAACGAGTTGTGCTATGGTCCCCTGGTGCCTTTTACCTAGATGGAGTCTGGAGTGTTACATCTGAATCATCAGTCAATCCCCCCAGGGGCAGGAGGTTTGTGGTTACAGCACACTGGGGTAACTGACATCTCTTGTATGACGGCTTGTACTGTCAAGATTATGGGATCTCTGCTGCCCTCGTACACAGAAGCCTGTGCTGACAGTACACTGGCACGTTGCTACCAAAAGCTGGACTGTTTGTTTAGTGGGCTATACGACACTAAATGAAAACCAAAAGAACTGTGGATATTGGAAATCAGACACAAAAACAGAAATTGCTGGAAAAGCTCAGCAGATCTCGCAGCATCAGTGGAGAGAAATCAGAGTTAATGTTTCAAGTCCAGTGACGCTTCCTCAGAAAAGCTCAGCAGGTCTAAGGTTCTGAGGAAGGGTCACTGGAATTGAAACGTTCACTCTTATTTCTCTCCACTGATGCTGCCAGACCCACTGAGCTTTTTGTGGCTGTTTGACACTATTGTGTAGGCAGGTCCGGGAGAGCAACATTGCAGAATGCTATCATCAATTCAAACACAAGGTGCCTTAAAGCCTTCCAAGGTCTGTTGACGCCCTGTGACATTACTTGCTCTGCTGAGTTCAATTTAGTAAGTGCTTAAAAAATGTTCTTATAAGCCAACAATACATTTAGCTCCAGCAACATTGTGGCTCAGTGGTTAACACTGTTGTCTCACAGCACCTTGGACCTGGGTTTGAGTCCAGCCTTGGGCGACTGTCTGTGTGGAGTTTGCACATTCTCCCCGTGTCTGCGGGGGTTTATTGCGGGTGCTCAGTTTCCTCCCACAGTCCAAAGATGTGCAGGCGAGGTGGATTGGCCAAAATAAATTGCCCACAGTGTTCAGGGTCGTGCAGGTTGGGTGGGTTTGCCATGGGAAATACAGGGGTAGAGTAATGGGGTGAGTCTGCGTGGGATGCTCTTCAGAGGTTCAGTGTGGCCTCAACGGACTGCTTCCATACTGCAGAGATTGTAGTTGAGTCAGGTTGTCTAGCAATGACAATGTGCTTTGCACAAGCACAAAGCCTAAAATGCATAAACCCAAGACATAATTACTGTGCTCCTAACTGATACTTTCTTCCTCCAAAACTTTGTGCATTTTCAGGCCAGCACACATTACACATCTCACACACTAACAAGCTCCTGTGAAAGATGCTGGGGCTTTGTAATAACATGGTTCAATGAGATGAAGGCCGGGATGCAGATATCACTAATTGATCCTTTTAAAAGGGTTTTCTGAAACAGTCCCATTTTCATCGCAAACAGAACAGGAATGGTCCTAACTCTCATAAAACACAACAAAAATAAAGAGCCCCCTAACTAATTATTTGAAATAACCAATTATTCAGTCATCACAATCCCTGTAATTACACCATTTGCCCAATATGAGGCCCTTTGTTTGGATGATTAGAGGTTTTACTGCACAGAACTGCTCCACACTGGTATCACTGAGGTTTAGGTGTCAAACTTGTCTTGCACAGACCTCACTGGATATCCATGTGTAAGGTGAAGATGAGACACAGCTAACGCGACTTTCTATAATGCCCCATTCAGTGGCACCAGACTTAAAAGGTAAAGAGAAGGCTATAGTTATTAGCTGCTCACCTTGGACAGTGGGTGGGCAGAATTAAATTTGTAAATGGCAGGTAAGGTAAAAAATTAGTGAAAACTTCTTTTGACACAGGATAATGGAGGTGAAACAGGCTCCCAGAAAAGGGTTCAAATAACTACTTTAACAGGAGGTACAGTTACATTTGTTGAGAGCGAAATGCGGGACTGCGTAAGAGGGAAGGCAACTGCTTGATTTTTTTTTATACGGGCAGGTGGGATTAGGTATTTAAAAGAGTTGGGGTGGTTTGCAAAGAAGCTAAGAATAAAATAAGCACACATGGACCTCTGCTCTGTCTTAACGTCTTAAACTGCTACCGCTCAGGAATGTTTGAAACTTCTCCCCAGTGGCTAACGGAAGCAAAACTAAAGGGGGAAGGTTTCCTCTGTGCACTGCATGTTACAGAATCATAAGCATGTTAATGAGGAACATATTTAAGATTTCACTGTTCAGTGGGCAGAGAGAATTGTATCTAAATGAAGAAAGTAATGGACTCAAAATACAAAACTTTGCTTCCATATTCCCTTTTTTAAAAAAAAACTTTTGTGCTAACTTATGTTAGAAATAATGATTGCATAGTGTTCAGTCCCAATCACCAGTCTTTAGATACTGCAAAAGTCTATGTTTGCTTCTGGCGAGACTTGGACATTATTTGAGTTGGGGCTGATCAGTGGCAAGTAACATTTGCACCACATATGTGTGAGGCAATGACCATCTCCAACAAGAGAGAATTTAACCATTTTCTCTCGACATTCATTTTGATTTGATTTGATTTATTGTGGTCATATGTGCCTAAGTACAGTGGAAAGCTTTCTTTTGCAAGCAGTACAGGCAGATCATAGCAAACAAGGACATACAGCTCGTAGGGTGTTTAAATACAGCGAGGAACACAAAGTTATGGCTGCACAGGAGGTGTACAAAGCAAGGTCACCATTAGCAAGATCAGCATTATTTGATGTTAGCAATGTCCATTCAGCAGCCTAATAACAGCAGGGAAGGTGGTGTTCTTGAACCTGTTGGTGCATGCATTCAAGCGTCTGTATCTTTAGCCTGACAGAAGAGACTGTAGGAGAGCATTACCACAATAGGAGGGGTCTTTGAATGACATTGGCAGCCTTTCTGCAGCAATGAGAAGTGTAAATAGAGTCCATGGATGGAAAGTTCGCTTCCGTGATGGTCTGGCTGTGCACACCACCTTATGTAGTTTCTTACAGTCCTGGGCACAGCAGTTGCCATACCAGGCTGTTATACACCCGGACAGTATGCTTTCAATGGGGCATCTGTAAAAGTTTGAGAATGTTTGTTTAGACATGCCAAATTTCCCAAGCCTCCTGAGGAAAAGGAGACATTACCTTGGTATGAAGGTGCTACCATCATTGAACTCTCAACTAACACCCTGGAGTTTACTATTAACCAAAAACAGAACTGCACAAATCATATAAATAAAAGCAAAATACTGCAGATGCTGGAAATCTGAAACAAACGCAAAGAATTCTGGAGAAACTCAGCGGAGTTAACAATTCAAGTCCAGTATGACTCTTCTTCACAGCAAGCATATAAATACTGTAGCTATAACAGCAGCTCCAAGTGCGAGATGTTTGCATTGCCTAATTCACCTCCTGTCTCCTCAAAGCCCTGTTCACCATCTACAAGGCACAGGTCAGGTGTGTGTAAGAATGCTCCCCAGTTGCCTGGATGAGTGCAACTCCAACAACGCTCGAGAAATTTGCCAGCATCCGGGACAAAGCAGTCCATGTAACTGGCACCACCCTAAATGTTCACAGTCTCTACCACCACACGTTATGGCAGCACTGTGCACAATATACAAGGTGCACTGTAACAACATCACCAAAACCTCTTTCAAACACATCTTCCAAACACATGACCTCCACGGGTAGCAGACATAAGGTAACACTATCACCTGCAAGATTCCCTCTAGATCACACTACATTCTGCCTTAGAACTATACTGTGTTCTTTCACTATCACAGGATCAGAGAATTTCCTCCCTGTCGGTGCATCTACTTGCAGTTCAACTAAGTGGCTCTCCAATATTTTCTTGAGGGAAATTAAGATGAGCAACAGTTTCTGGCTTTGTTAGTGTTGCAGATGTAATCTCCCCAACAGACAAACTGGTCATGATCTGTTACATCTGACAGCACTCCTTTGGTCATTCCCCTATTTCTCACATCCTGGCATGTGCATGCACTTCATTGGGAGCGGCGAACTGTGCTCCCAGAAGTGTGCTGGCCTGAGTTGGAAAGGGAGTTTCTCACTAATGTCCTGCCCTAGTGTATGGCAACTGGCAATCCAGTGCTGCACTAAGAAATGGACTCTACCAAAAGGTCTCAAAAAATGAGCACAAGGCCTGGCGCAGTGGATAGATAGCTCTGTGCTTCTCACATTCACTCTTCTGTTATTAGTGTATGGATAATATGTTCCCACTGACAACTTGTGATTGAGACATGCCCGGTTTACAACATCTGCCATCAAATCTCAAAAATGGTGCTAGATTTGGGACAGTCTGCAGAAAGACTCCAAACCACCAATCTCTTCCCAAAGAACCTGTCCCAAAATGGTTGAAAGCAAGGAGAAAATCCTGAGTTGCATAGACCTATTGGAATTGGGAGCCAGGAAAAGCCTTAAACCTCCATCAAGCCAACTCCAAAGTCCAGAAAATGACCTATTGTACTCTTTTTTTCAAAGCCCTTTATGTTTTAGAAAAAAAAGAATGAGACACTAACACCACCTCACCCTGCCACCCACCCCCCAAACACCCCCAGAAGCTGGCAGGATTGGATACAAGATAACAAGGTGTACAGCTGGATGTACAATGCTGGTCCTCACAGCCTCTCAATTGAAGTCAGTGGGCATATTGTAAAACAGAACTTTCATCCAATCCCATGTTTTTGCCATTCAACAAATTAAAATTATCTCCAGGAGTTCTTTGATGATAAAAAACATCACAATTGAATCTTATCAGACTCCAGTGGGAATCCAGGGTGTTACAGTGCCAGGGACCCGGGTTCGATTCCACCCGTGGGTAACTGTCTGTGCGGAGTTTGCACATTCTCGCCATGTCTGCATGGGTTTCCTCCGGGTGCTCCAGTTTCCTCCCACAGCCCAAAGATGTGCAGGCTAGGTGGATTGGCCGTGCTCAATTGCCCGTAGTGTTCAGGGATGTGTAGTTGGGTTATAGGTGGTTATATTCTATGATTCTATGTTTCTATGATAATTACCAGGAAAATACAGGGCAAATAAGGATAAACTATTTCCAGTGGCTGAAGTTTCATGAACAATAGGGGTAGAGTCTAAAAATTAGGGCCAAACCACCCCGGAATGATGTTAGAACACACTTTTACACAGGAAGGGTAGTTGTTGCTTGGGATTCTCTTTCATAAACAGCAGTGGACATTCGATCAGTTGTTACTTTTAAATCTGAGATAGATCATTTTTTTGTTAAACAAAGATATTAAGGGATACGGATCAAAGGCACATGTATCAAGTTTGGTCCGAGATCGACCTTGATCTCGCTGAATGCTGGAACAGGCCTGGAGGGACTGAATGGTCTACTCCCATTCCAATGTTCTGAATGAAATCATCGAATTCCACATAGACTGGGACAGAGATATGAGACTTGTCAATCTTTACTGTGCAGTGTTACATCAAGCAATATCATTACATAATAGATTGACAGAGAAACTAAAATGTGCAATATTTGCTAATTACACAGAACTCCAGTCAAGTAGAAGATGCAAATTTATTTTTCCCTTATGGAGAACAGAGTAGTGATCTTTTTGAAATGATTGATATATAATCACAGCCAACAGCAAAGATTTTAAATGCAAGAGTTTGAAAAATTACCCAAGTGAGAACTGTTGTTGCCTCCTGCTAAATTGAACAACACTTTCATCCATTAACTTTCATCCAAGATGACAATTCCTTATACACACTCACCATTCATATACCCGTACAGAGCGAGGTAACATATTTTCTGTTTGCTCCTTATCTGTTTAACAGATTTCTCATAAGAGTAAGGGCCATCTTTAGCTCATCCGTTTAGAATAAAAGCTGACAGTACTCAAAGAATATCCAACTTGGTCTCAAATTGTTCCAAGGCTTTTATGTCCATGAACCCCGCAAGCAATACCCACTACACCTTCATTTGCATCATTAAAACATTTGGTGAAGAGTGGTGCTCCCAGCAGAGATCACTGCAGGACTCTACCATTAAGCAGCCCACCTCCATACCAAGTAATTTCCATTCATAACAACCCTTTGCCCGAGGGATGTAGCAGGGACAGCATTAAGGAAGCACTATAATGGAACATAACGACAGCAGTATACAAGGGCTATAACTGGTACTGTATCAGAGAGGTGGTAGAACATGATTGTAACAGAAGAATAATTTGGTGGAATATTATTGATGTAACAGGGTAGTTACCATATGACACAGGAATGAAAACGTGATAACAGGTGTATGATAGAACTGTAACTGAAATGCAACATATAAAAGGGCACAGTGGAGTGATGTAATAGCAATTTTTACATGTATGTCAAGTAACGTATTTGAAAAAATAATTATTTGCAGGCTACAATTAAATTCTATTCCAGTGAGCTACAGTGACATTATGCAAAGTCATATCTAATCTTTTTCCACGGGTACCTCTCTGCTGATTGTCACTGTTCAACATGATTAAAGAACAAGGGGGTGGCAGCTGGAGAATAATGGATGCGAGGAGAATGACAGCATGCTCAGCAAAACACCAATCTCTACAGCAGCAGCTCCAACAGCACTGAGGCATGCTCCACACCATCCAGGACAAAGCCACCCATTTGACTGGCAATGCATCCAGCACTTTCAACATTGACTTGCTGTACCAGTGATGCACACTGGCAACAGTTTGTACCAACTACAAGGAGCACTGCAACAGCTCGCTAAGGTTCTTCTATAGCACCTCATAAACCTTCCACCTATACCACCTGAAAGGACAAGGGCAACAGGACAGATCCAGTATTTGCAATCTTCCCTCCAACCCAACATCAACCTGCATTGGAACTAGATCATTGTTCCATTATTATCACTCCCAGCAAAATCCCAGCACTCCCTCCCTAACGGCGAGTCTACCTATGCCATAGAAACCACCATGGGTCAGCTCACCCCTAACACCCTGGAGAATGCGGTGATTAGCAGCAAATACTGGCTTGCCCAGTGATGTGAAAGAACTTTAAAAAAAGAACTCTCTCACATGTCCTTTCAAACACCCTTACTGAAAATGTGGAGTGAGTAAATAAACCCACCTCCACACGATGATGGACACGACGGATACAACAATCTCGAGGTGAAGGCCTCTCAGGCATCCCCCAACCTCTTTCACGACTCCGAATGAGAATGCCAAGGTCAAGCAACTCAAAATACAAAATCTGAGAAAACATCCCAAGACTGGGCCTCTTCACATGACCTTCAGGTTCCTGCTGCTATTCACAGAGTCAAATGTTTAGAAAGCAGATGAAACTATGGCCGGGAGAGGAAAGAAACACTCTTTTCTTTTTGATAAATTGCAGGATTTTGTTTTTTTTTGTTTCTTTGTTAAAACTCCCACCTTCTACAAGATTTGTCTTTTGAATGGGTGGTGGAGGGGATGGGGAGGAAAATCTTGTTTGCTAACCTTTCACATGCAGTCAGACATTACAGAGTGAGTGAGCAAGGTCTAAACTCTGGGCTTCACTTCTCCTTTTAAAAATACAGCTGCTCTTGTGCTCAGGCGGCTCTCCCCAGAACGGCGCCAACACCTGGCACTTTTTTTTAGGGTATCTCATTATGCCTTGGCCCAGACCCACACCCCTCCACATGCAACATCAGTGACCACCTGGGAAGAATCCCAGAACACAACTCGCACCAAGAGGAGAAATAACAAGGTGTAGAGCTGGATGAACACAGCAGACCTTCCTGCTCCTCTGTTGCTACTTGGCCTGCTGTGTTCCTCCAGCTCTACATCTTGTAATCTCAAATTATCCAGCATCTGCAGTTCCTACTATCATCGCACCAAGAAGAAGTAACCAGCTTAGCAAATCAACTTGATTATTCAAAATAATAAAGGCAGCGGAAGAAAGAAAACAACACATTGAGCCAAAATAAACTATTCTTCTTCTGGTACTGTAATACCAAGCTGGAAATAGGCTACTGCAGCATCCACATCACAAACAGCTCTCATTTATTAGGTTGGTTCAGACTTGATCAGATTGGAAGTGATCAAATCAGCTACACAGTTTAAGTGCAAACGGTGCCAGATCTGGACTGAAACACCAGCAGGTTATCATATCAACCAGTGCCATTTTCTACTAGACTGGGATTTATAAAGCACCCAGGCCAGACTGGTAAATGTTCCTGTACCAGGCTAGGACTGGTAATGCCTCAGATATCAAGCTGGGGCTGGACGAAGGAAACAGATGGTTCAATTCAATGACCTAGATATCGTGCACTTCCAGATGGAATGATGTGTGGTAACAGGGGGTGGTAGTGACACAGACTGCCCTGAAAGGAAACAGGCTGGGAAAGAGTGTATTGATGACTCAGGCTCTTCCCTGGAGAACGGAGAAAGCAGACTCTGGAATTAATACTAGGGGAAAGAAATAAAATTGTCACACTGGCTACAATTAAGGACAGGGATCAGAAACCTCTTCAGGGCAGAATTTACAAGATCAAAGCAATAAATTCGTAATAAGGATATGATCCTCTTTTTGATTCACAAGTTTGGAATGCCCTCACAAAACACATGGCAATGTGAAATACACTTTTTCCTCAAACTTACAAAAGTGCTTCAGAGATTAAACATTTCCCAAACAACATCCCACCCTTAAGTCTAGAACAGTTCCTTCGCCCGAAACCATATACATTGCATCGGATAAAACATTTGTCACAAGAAAGGTGGAAATGCATTTCAACGCACACAGATGCTCTCAAACACACACACACATACACACACACATTCTAAATAAACACACACATATACAAATGGCTTGGTTATGCACTAAAATGCTTTCATTTAACTTCACTGTTTGAGGGTCGTTTTTCAGCTGCTACACAGTAACAATGAGGAGCTGTGAAAGCCAGGTCACCACCATGGTTACAGAGTTCTGGCCTTTTTTAGTTAAGCAGGGGGTCAAAGTCGCCCTGCCCCCCAGGCCATGAGAGAATATCTCTGAGGAAAGGCCGTGACCTCCTGCTCTGCTGCTGCGAGAGAGAGGTCACCGCTTTCCATCCCCGCCCCCTGAGCCTTTTGGCTCCCATGATTTTTTAAGAACTGTGATAAAGAGGGGCCTCGTGGGCTCCCAGATGCAGCCCAAAGTTAAATTTGTTAACGAGAAACAGGGAAGGATTATCCAATAGCCAGTTCAGCAAATTCTCGGTTTTAGAAAGCTTCAGAAATCTGATATGGGTGTAAAGCCCCTTTGAGTTACATTTGGGAACTCCCTGCGTTTATTCCGGGTGTGAACTGCAGGGGAATGATTTTTAACCATCTTTGACATGTTTGCAATGTTGCCTATCAGGTAGTGCGTGAAGCTAACTCACTTCTCTTAGGAGCAGGAGATGATCATTCGGCCCTATCGAGTTTGCTCTGTCAAAGTTCGCGGCTGATCTCATGGTGGTCTCAGCGGCACTTCCCTATCTGCCCCTCAGAACTAGTGATATCGTTGACAATATTTCACAATCTGCGGAATCACAAACAGGATGGTTAAAAACCATTACCTACGGTTCACACCTGGACTAAATGCAGAGAATTCCCTAATGTCACTCAAAGGGGCTTTACACCCACATCAGATTAATAGTCTGTGAAATCCTGTCTCCTGAGGGCACAGTCTGCACTAAACTCAATGGTTTCATTACCTTAGCACTGTACTAACTGCGCTGCCCTGAAAGCCATATTGTTCACAGGAAATTGCAGCTTGCTACCCATAAATTCAGAGGCATAAACAAACAGACTGCGTGGGCCCTCTCAGAGACCCTGACAAAGTGTGAAGCCCTTGCAATCTCTTTAATGCCTTCATTTTTAACGTGTCTCAACTTACAGGCATGAACCGTCCAGCTGAAGGAAAGGGAAATAGCCGACAATTCAAAAGGCAGGGCCTCTTAAAAGGCTGCCTGTCACCATCTTGAATAGCCCCATTGCTACTGGCAGCAACCTCAGGTCGCTTCAGGACGATGGTACAGCTCCCTTGGGACAGCTGTACCTCTGGCGACTGCACAAGAACACTGCGCTGTAGCCCAGCATTCTCTGTGATCCTTAAACCAAAGCTGACCTCACTGCATGAAGCTGACAGGAGGATTTATTCTGTCCTACCCTTTGGTGACCTTTACTCTCTATTATTCAGGAATTCCCCAGAGGAGCCTCGAAAACAGAGCAGGAATTTCGTGTTTTATTCATCTGTTTGTGCTAATCAGGGTGGTCTAAAATCAGCCAGAGTGACGCTGATCTATCCCACTCTCTCTACAGCCCCCTGATCTGCCCTGATCCTCAGGAGCATTACGTTTCAAACAAATACTTCAAATTCTTCATTAAATTCGGGCACCATTAGGAACAAAGAACTTGGTAAAAATGCATTTGTTTCAATTGATGTCAGATTTTTTGCTTTGTCTTTTTAAATGCTCCCTTTCTCTAAATGTGCTTCCTTCACTCAGGCTGGTGTCAATGCAATGCAAGTCCATAGTGGGTTTGTAGAGTGGCCTCAAAAAGCAAAAGATCTTTCCTCTTGCTCCTGTGCCCCATAACAGTAAGCCACTTTCTTGGGCTGCCCTCATTGCTCCATCAGGGTACATATGGGTGAATCCAGCAAGCTGTGTGGGACAGACAGCTCGCGTGTTCTGTTTCAACTAGAATCAGGCTTCAAATTCCTTCCAGAGTCTTCAATTCCGACACAAATGGACCAGTTCACATCCCATGTGTACCTCCACGTAGTTTCTAGGGACTTTGGACAGTGCCTCATCTATGTTGAAAGGGCTGGTCCCCTGAGTAACAAACATCCTGACTACAACATTGGGTATCTCTGGGCCTGGCACACGGCCAATGTAGTGGAATGACACCTTTCTAGCTGTGACAGGTTTCTGCATTAGGACAGAGAGGGGCTCCTCATCCTATCTTTGATGGCCAGCTGCACTGTACTCAACTGCTTCTCCAGCTGGGGTCAGTGAATCGGTGCAACCCAGGGATGAAAAGACAGTGTGACCCAGGCAGTGATGAGCCTGCAGAATTCTCTGCCAGAGAGAGCAGTTGACGCTAAAACATTCAGTTTTTGGAAACCGAAATTGGGTGTAAATCTCAGTGCTAAACAGATCAAAAAGCATGGGGAGGAACTGGGTAAAGGAAACAGAGTTGGATGATCAGCCACGATGTTAGTGAATGGCACAGCAGGCTCACAAGACTGAATGGCCTACTCCTGTTCCAATACTTCTATGACAAATTAGTGCCCAATGTGTGGGAAGGCTCAATTCATTATTGTCGGGGAAAAGACAACAGCTTGTGGTTACCAGCTTCCCTTTGGCAGTCCCTCAGGACCGAGTTCAACCAGCTTTCACTCTGCTTCAATAGGTTCGGAGCTGGCCAGCTGATCAGTTCAATGCAGGGCCGGTGGTGCTGAATGGATCGGGGAGATGGGTTGTTTGGAGTTTGTGTGATCCCTCTGACATCTCGACTTCATCACTGCATGTTCCTGACAATGTCTCTCGATGGGGTCTCCCATGTTTCCTGCCATGACTGAGTTCTGAGTAGTGCAGCTCTTTCGGGAAATCTGGTGCCATATTACTGTGTGACATGTCCATCCCAGTGGAGCAAAGTATGTGTGTTCAGCATATTGATGTTGGAGCATGTTAGCTTGGGAGAGGATGCCGCTCTGGACCTTGCCAGCAGATTAAGTGGATCTTGCCAAGGCTCCACGAAGAGTGGTTCCCCAGAACTTTGAGGTGCCTGCAGAATGTTGACCAAAGCATACAAAAGTGTGGCAATAACTATATACCATGCTTTAATGCAGGGAGAGTCCCAAAGTTTTTCAAAAACAAAACAAAATGGACGTCAAGTCAAAGAAATGAGGGGCAAGGAGATTTTGCAAGTTGCAAGGACACTATTATGACTCTGTGCACAATTTTACCATTACAACTCATTTTGTCCAAACAGGACTACGGCTTACAACTTCAGAACCTCCTGACACCAAAGCTGGATTGTTTTAACAGGCACATTTGAACAATGGAGCTCTGACAAATATCTTAAAGCAGTGATGAAAACAGCCCTGTCTTGCAGGTTAGCTGTATCATAAAGTTTCACATTAAGCAGTCTAAGCCTTTATTGATGAATGACATGACACACCACTGATCCCAGTATAAACGTTCTGCGATGGATTTTATTAACTGCACAGTTGGAAATCCCAATTCACTATCATTTCACCACATATATTCTTGGGAGAAGCCTATATGAGCATGACAGTGTCAATGAGAGTGACCACCACACAGTACTTGTGGAGACATAGTCTCATTTTCACACTGAGGACACCCTCCCTCGTGTTGTGTGGCACTATCACTGCATTAAATGGAACAGACTTCACGGTTGACTTCAACTCAAGACTGGATATCCATAAGGCACTATGGGCCATCAGGTGCAGCAGAATTTTACTCCACCACAATCTGCAACCTTGTGGTCCTACATATCCCCAACTCTACTATTTCCATCAAGTCAAGAGATCAAACCCTGATTCAATTGAGAGTGCAGGAAGGCATGCCAGGAGCAGCACCGGTCATACCATAAAATAAGACATCAACCTGACTACCAAACAAACAGCTTGCATGCCAAACAGCAAAAGCAACAAGTGATAGAAAGTTCCCACAACTACTGGATCAGATTTAAGCTTCGTAGTTCTGCCAGATTCAGTTTTAAATGATAGTGGACAATTAAACAACTCACTGAAGGAAGTGGCTCCACAAGTAGCCCTATCATCAAAGATGGGAAAGCCCAGCCCATCAGCACAAAAGATCAGGCTGAAGCATCAGCCAGAGGTCCGCAGCATCACAGATGCCAGTCTTCAGCCAACACGATTCACTCTCCACATGATATCCAGAAATGGATGGTGGCAATGGATACTGCAAAGACTATCGGTCCTGACACCATTCCAGCAATAGTCCTGAAGACCTGTGCTTCAGAACTTGCCACACCCTGAGCGAAGTTGTTCTGGTATAGTCACAACACTGGCATCTACCTCACAATGTGCAAAATGGACCGGTATGTCCTGTACACAAAATGCAAGGCAAATCCCAACACAGATAATTAACGCCCCATTAGCCTGCTCCTGAAAATCAGTAAAGCGATGGAAAGTATCATCCGTTCCAGAGGATAGGTGAGAGTGACAACCATTAGCATCAAGGCCTTAGCGAGTTTTGAGAAGATTTGTAACTCAGCAATTGTAGCTCAGCTCTAGGAATTCCTAGAAGCATGGCATTCCAACCAGAACTCCATCAACAAACACATTGACTTGGAGCCAATCTACCACCCCCTGAGAAAAAGAACAGGAAATGACATCACCAACACAGGAAATGACATCACCAACCCAAGGAAACCTAACCAGATAAATAGAAAGCGGAACATAACACCAGCGCTTCGTCGGAGGCTCACTGATGATGTTACCTAGAATGGTGACGAAACATCTGGGGACAAACCTTACAGCTCAGTGAACCAGCTTACATCTCGAACACAATAAAGACCCACTCTCTTGTGGACTGAGAGGACGAGAGTGCTGTCTTGGAGGTGAAAGGAGGACGTTGGGTTGGCTGTGCACCCTTGCGACCAGTGGATCTTAATGCTGGCTTCGGCCTAACGCTGGTTCAGGGGAGCAGCCAACCTGCAACGATGGCTGCGGCAAGTGCTCGTGCCCCAGGTCAGGGGGTCCGGAACACCATCCGTGTTTCTGTAAAGAAGGTGGATGAAGGTGCACCTGTGGACCGCACCTTCTTCGTGAAGAGGGTCCTGTTGGACTGTTATGGGTTTGCTGCTGCGGACATTTACTGCCTGCAGGATTTCCCCGGAGGAGGTTTTTACGATGTGACCTTCCGGAGTGCCAAGCTTTGCGAGCGCTTCCTGGAGGTTTTCAAGGAGAAAGGAGGTGAGGGCCCCCTCTCTGTATTGACCGCTGTCCCACTGTTTGTGATGCCAGCACAGAGGAGCCGTATGGTGACTGTACACATGTACAACCCGCATGTGCCAGCAGTTGATGTCC
This sequence comes from Stegostoma tigrinum, assembly GCF_030684315.1. Classification (NCBI taxonomy): domain Eukaryota; kingdom Metazoa; phylum Chordata; class Chondrichthyes; order Orectolobiformes; family Stegostomatidae; genus Stegostoma; species Stegostoma tigrinum. The sequence goes on along the minus strand of NC_081386.1, from coordinate 22,786,990 downwards.
TGACCTTCCTCGGAAGGTATGTGAAGGTGGAAGGGGACCTAACTGACATGGTGGACCCCTTTGGCATCTGGACGAGTAAGAGGCAGGTCAAGGTGACGCTGAGGATGGGCGCAGACGGGAATGTCGCACACCCACCGTCCAGCTTCGCGATCGGCGGGAGCAGGGGCTACCTGACCCACGCAGGGCAACCTAAAGTCTGCCATGCCTGTGATAGGTCAGGTCACGTGGCGGCCGACTGCAAAGTCACCATCTGCAGGAACTGCAGGGAGGAGGGAGACCTGGCAAAGGATTGCCCACGAGAGAGAAGCTGCAACCTTTGCGGGGAAGCGGGCCACTTCTATAGGGCATGCCCGCGGCGGGGTACCACCTACGCCCAGGTCGCCGGCAGGGGAAATGCGGGGCCAGCCCCCCCGGAGGAGAGGAAGGCACCAGGGCCCAGCAAGGACCCCACTAATGTGCAGGAGGGCCAGGCCGTGCAGGAGCGCCCAGCCCTGCAGGATGGGCCCGAGGCCAGCAAAGCACCCCTGCAGGCTCCGATCCCCCCCGACAACCCGGAGCCAATGGAGGCGGCGACAGGCGACCCAGGGGAGTGGACTACAGTCCGGAAAGCGAGGAGGAAGGTGCGTCGACGGGCCCAGGAACCGCAACAATCAGGAGGGAAGAGACAGCTACAGGGGGGCTATAAGAGTTCCTCTGACGAGGAGGATTCGGAGAGGGCCCACCCGAAGCAGAAGTTAAAGGTCTCGAGGGGGAAGGAAAGCAGCACCCCGCTTCCAGGTGACGGGAGGCGTCCGGAGGCTCACTCCGACACCCAGTCAAGTGCCGCTGGAGCACTGGAGGGCCCCCCCGAACTTCCAGGCGGGAAGGAGGAAACAGCACGTCCCCAGCCTGATCCGGAGCCGGACCCTCCTGCCTCCGCGCCCCTGACGGGGGGATGCCACCCGGAAGGCAGCACAGACGGTTTCCTGAGCCCAGAGAGCGTCCAGCAGTTAGCCCGGGCAATGGGCATGAAGGGGCAGATGGAGGGGCTGGACCTTGGACTTGGGGAGGGTACTGCGGTCACTGCCCACAATGGGGGTACAGGTTGCGAGCATTAATGTGCGCAGCGTCAAGTCAACCGCGAGATGTGTGTCCACATTGGCCTACCTGACCACCATCGAGGCGGACCTCCTGTTTCTGCAGGAGTGCGGGATACCGCACCTCGGCAGGTACGGGAAATGGTCCGGCGCCTAGACCTGTGGGCCTTCGATCTGGTCGGGGGGTAACGACTGTCGCTCCTCGGGCCTGGCTATTCTGCTGCGGGGGCACAACTTCACCATCTCTCAAGTTCAGGAGGTGGTGGGGGGGCGCCTCCTAGTGGCTGACATCACCTACAGGAACGCTCCCCTGAGGCTGATCAACGTGTACGCCCCAGCGGTAGGGAGTGAGCGGTTGGCCGTCCTGCAGCGGCTTCCACCCCTGCTGGCTACGTCCAGGCCGGTCATCCTAGGCGGAGACTTCAACTGCATCATTGATGCAGATGGAAGATCCGGCGTGGGGACAGCGGGTGGGGGGATTCAACTGGACGTCACGTCCAGATTCCTGATGGGCACGGTGAAGGACGCCAAGCTGCTCGACGTCTTCAGCACCCCTGCAGACGGAGCGCAGCAGAGGTACACCTGGTCGCGGCCAGACGGGTCTATCCGCTCAAGGATAGACTTCCTGTTTGTGTCACGGACGTTCTCGGTCAGATCCACTGGTGTCGAGCCGGTGTTCTTCTCTGACCACTGCCTCCTGCTGGCCGACTGTCACTTACAGGACGACCAGCCGGCCGGCAAGGGGACGTGGAAGCTCAACACGACTCTGTTGACCCCAGAGAACGTCGAGGAGCTTAAGAGGGAGTACACCGGTTGGAGGACGGTGAAACCCCTCTTTGAGTCTCCAGGCGACTGGTGGGAGACGGTGAAGGAGAACATCAAGAGGTTCTTTGTCCTCAAGGGTGTTCAGAAGGCAAGAGAGAGGCGGGGAAAGCTGTCGCGACTCCAGAAAAGGGTGCAGAACCTGCTCCTTCTGCAGTTGATGGGGGTCGATGTCACGGAGGACCTCCGCGAGGTGAGGGGCCAGCAAGCCTCGCTCTTCGCCGCGGAGGCCTCCAGGATAATCTTCCGGTCCAGGGTCCGCTCTGTGGAGCTGGACGAGACGTGCTCGCGTTTCTTCTTTCAGAAGGTGCACAAAGAGAGCTCTGTGCTTAGCCGGCTGAAGGAGGACGACGGCTCGGTGACGTCGTCTCGGCCCGACGTTTTGAGGATCAGCAGATCCTTCTATGCCGGACTGTACGACACGAAGCCCACGGACAGCACGGCCTCCGAGTCGTTCCTGTCGTCTATCACGGAGGTCTTAGATGACGGCACGAGGGAGTGGCTGGACCGGCCGATATCCCTGGACGAGCTGGCCAGAGCCCTCAAGTCCTTGCAGAGGAATAGGACTCCCGGAAGTGATGGCTTACCGGTCGAGCTGTATTCTGCTCTGTGGGGCCTGGTCGGCCAGGACCTGCTGGAGGTGTACGATAGTGTGCTTCGGGCAGGGGAAATGTGCAAGTCCATGAGGAAGGGCATCATCACCCTCATTTACAAGAGGAAGGGGGAGAGGGAAGAAATTAAGAATTGGCGTCCCATTTCACTTTTGAACGTGGACTACAAAATCCTGGCCAAGGTCATTGCCAACCGGGTCAGGTCTGTCCTGGAGTCGGTGATTCACCCTGACCAAACCTGTGCTGTGCCGGGCAGGAAGATCGCTGAGAGCCTCGCGCTCATCAGGGATACAATCGCCTACGTACAGGACAGGCGGGTGGACACCTGCCTCGTCAGCCTGGACCAGGAGAAGGCCTTCGACAGGGTCTCTCATGCTTACATGAGGGACGTCCTCTCCAAATTGGGGTTCGGGGAGGGCATCCGCAATTGGATCCGGCTGCTCTACGCCAACATCGTTAGCGCAGTCTCGATCAACGGGTGGGAATCAGACAGTTTTCCTGTTAGATCTGGAGTCAGGCAGGGCTGCCCACTCTCTCCTGCCTTGTTCGTGTGCTGTGTGGAGCCCTTCGCTGCCTCCATCAGGAAGGACGTGAGCCTGAAGGGCGTGACTATCCCAGGCAGCGGAGGCCTTCAGGTCAAGACCTCCCTGTACATGGATGATGTCGCCGTCTTCTGCACCGATCGTCGGTCGGTGAGTAGGCTGTTGGACATCTGCGGCCAGTTTGAACTGGCCTCGGGTGCCAAAGTCAATAGGGGTAAGAGCGAGGTCATGTTCTTCGGGAACTGGGACGACCGCTCCTTCATCCCCTTCACCGTCAGGACAGACTACCTGAAGGTGCTGGGTGTTTGGTTTGGTGGAGCTGGGGCATGCACTAAGACTTGGGAGGAGCGTATCTCCAAATTTAAGCAGAAGCTGGGCAGGTGGACGCTCCGGTCCCTCTCCATCGCGGGTAAGAACCTGGTTGTCAGGTGCGAGGGGCTTTCGGTACTGTTGTATGTGGCGCAGGCCTGGCCTATTACCTGGACCTGCGCCGCTGCGGTCACCCGGGCCATCTTCCACTTCATTTGGGGGTCGAGGATGGACCGGGTCCACAGAGATACCATGTACAAAGACCTGGGAAATGGGGGAAAGGGCGTACCGAACGCCACCCTCGCCCTGACGGCTACCTTTGTGTGTGGCTGCATCAAGCTGTGCGTAGATCCTCAGTACGCAAACACTAAGCGTCACTACTTACTGAGGTTCTACCTGTCCCCGGTGTTGCGAAGGATGGGCCTGGCCTCGTTGCCGCGGAACGCTCCGAGTAGTTGGACCATTCCGTACCACCTGTCCTTCGTGGAGAAATTTTTGAAAGGAAACACCTTTGACCACAAGGCCGTCAGGCAGTGGTCAGCACGTAGTATCCTCAGGACCCTTCGGGAAAAGGAGAGGGTGGATCCCGTCGTGTGGTTCCCCACGCAGACTGCCAAAGTCGTTTGGCAGAATGCCTCATCGCCAGAACTTTCAAACAAGCACAAGGACATTGCTTGGCTGGCGGTGAGAGGGGCTCTGCCAGTGAGATCCTTTATGCATGCCCGGAATCTCTGCACCACCGCACGCTGCCCTCGAGGTGGCTGCGGGGGGGACGAGACTGTCGATCACCTCCTTCTGGAGTGTGCCTATGCGCAGGAGGTCTGGAGGGGGATGCAGTGGTATTTGTCGAGGTTCGTCCCGAGCAGCTCCGTGACGCGGGACTCCGTGCTCTACGGGCTGTTTCCGGGGACGCACACCGAGACCAACATCAACTGCGCCTGGAGGACCATCAATGCGGTGAAAGACGTTCTTTGGTCTGCCCGCAACTTGCTGGTCTGCCAGCTGAAAGAACTGACCCCGACCGAGTGTTGCAGACTGGCGCACTCCAAGGTCCAGGGCTACGTGCTGAGGGACGCGCTAAAGCTTGGGGCAGCCGCCGCCAAGGCGCGGTGGGGAAAGACCACCGTATGAGCCCCCTCGTCCAGAAAAGGGAAAAGAATCCTATCTGGTAACTGGGCCCAGCTGGCGCCTTCCCCAACTGGTCAGGGGGCCAACTGGGACTGTGCGGGGTGACGACTGCCGGGGCGGTTTCTTTGCTTTGTTTTTTTTTCTCTGTTTTGTTTTTTTTTCCCTTTAGTTGGTGTACGTACCCCCGGGTAACCTGGAGTGGCTTGCATGACTGGGTAGGTGTATAAATGTTTTATTTTTTGTACATTCTATGAATAAAGTATATTTTTTCAAATAAAAAAAAGGTGACGAAACGTCTGAAAACTAACCTTCCAGCTCAGCGAGCAAACTCACATCCAGAACATCAAGGCTTTATTTGACCAAGTACAGCATTAAGGGACTCCAGTGAAACTGGAATCAATGTGTATCAGGGAAAAACTCTCCACTGGTTGGAGTCATATCTGGTATATAGGGAGATGGTTCTGGATTTTGGAAATCAGTCATCTCAGCTTCAGAACATCTCTGTAGGAGTTCCTAAGGTCAGAAGTGGGAATATTCACAGATGTTTACACAATGCACAGCATCATTTGCGACTCTCCGAATACTTAATAATTCCATGCCCAAATGCACCAAGACCTGGACAACATCGAGGTTTAAGCTGATTAGCAGCAAGTTACATTTGTGCTACCAAAAGGGCCAGGTAATGACCATTTCTAACAATAGAGAGTCTAATGATAGCCCTTTAACATTCAATGGTGTCATCATTGCTGAATTCTCTACTGTCAATTTGCCGGGGATTACTATTGACCAGTAACTGAAATCGACTAACCACATAAATAACAGTGGCAACATGAACAGGTTAGCAGCTAGAAATCCTGCAACAAGTAACTAACCTCATGACTCCCGAAAGCCAGTCCACCAGTGACAAAGCACATGTCAGGAGTGTGATGGAATACTCCCCACTTGCCTGGATGGATGCAGCTCCAACAATACTCAAGAGACTTGACATCAGCCAGGAAAAAGCAACTGATGTGTTTGACACCACAAACATCCATCCTCTGCACCACATCATAAACATAGAATCCATACAGTGTGGAAACAGGCCCTTTGGCCCAACAAGTCCACACTGAGCCTCACAGCATCCTGCCCACACCCGTTCCCATGTAACCCACCTAATCTACACATCCCTGAACACTACAGGCAATTTAGCATGGCCAATCCACCTAGCCTGCACATCTTTGGACTGTGGGAGGAAATCAGAGCACCTGGAAGAAACGCACACAGGCAAACTCCACACAGACAGTCACCTGAGGCTGGAATTGAACCTGGGTCCCTGGTGCTATGAGGCAGCAGTGCTAACCACTGAACCACTATGCTGCCCCACTGATGCTTGGTTGCAGCAATGTGTACTATTTTGAGGTTGGTTGGCTCACCGAGCTGGTTTGTTGTTCTGCAAAAGTTGCGTTACTGTACTTGGTAACATCCTCTGTGCAGCCTCTGATGAAGCTTGTGTTCTCCCGCCTGCCTTTTAAACTCTGGGGTCCGCTGCGATGGATTGCCTCACTTCCGGGTTTCCTCCATAGTGAAATGTATATGGGGTCGAGTTCAATGTGTTTATTAATAGCCTGCTGCATGGAGTGCCATGCTTCCAGGAATTCCCGTGCTTGTCTCTGCCTAGCCTGTCCCAGGATCTACAACCCGAGCGACAAATCTACTCCAAAACCTTAATGTGTACTATCTACGAGATGCACAGCAACAATTCACCAAGGTTCCATAGAAAACGCTTACCAAATCCACAAGTGCTACTATCTAGAAGGACAAGGGCAACAGATACATGGAAACAGCAAGCTCCCCTCCGAGCCATTCACCATCCTGCCTTGAAAATATTGTTCCTCAAATGTGACTGGGTCAAAATCCTGCAACACCCTCTCTAATAATTTTGTGGGTCTACCTACCTACTAATGGTCTGCAGCTATTCAAAGCACCAGCTCACCACGACCTTCTCAAAGGCAATTAGGGATTGACAATAAAGGCTGGCCCAGCCAGGGATGCCCACATCCCACGAACAGATAAAGTGTCAGTTCCTGTACTTCGTGATGGCAGGATTCAGCTTTACACTGAAGACCCCTCACCACCTTGGTAAAACAATCCTTTGATGAAATAATATTTTAAAAATTGTCATAAACAAAATGTCAATAGTGTTGGGCAAAGAGAATTCATCGTGTTCTTTTATATAACCTAAATACCACTGCCTGCAACTCCTTCATAACAGGCAACTGTTCAAAAGCATTCGGTGAATCATTCCAATGTTAAATCTTGAAAGAAGATTTTGATCAAAAATACTGATAATGGGATTTGAATCTGAAGTATGCATATACACTTCTGCTGCTTTCCTATAAATTCCAGTCACGTATATGCCAATGTATTCTCAGAATAAGCTACAATGAGAAGCTTGGGACTCACTGAAGGCTTATTCCCTTGAAAACCTTCAAAATGAGCAAACGATTGGTGTGACAGCTCAGTGATCAGCACTGCTACCCCACAGCGCCAAAAATACAGGTTCGGTTCCACCCTTAGGGTCATTGTCCATGTGGAGTTTGCAAGTTCTCCCTGTGTCTGCATGGGTTTCCTCTGCTCCCATAGTCCACAAAGACGTGCAGGTTAGACAGATGGTCCATGATAAATGTGTGGTTATGGAGATAGGGTAAGGGGCTGGGTTTAGGTGGGAAGCTGCTTGGAGGGTCAGTGCAGACTTGATGGGTTAAATAATCCATTCCACTCTGTGATTCTCAGCAGAAATAGAGGCACGTACAAAGCTCAAATTCACTTCGAGCCTGAATCATACTATAGTGGTGTCACTAATTGAATTCACATCGATGACAAATACTTCTACCAAAGGCAGTCTACTAACCAGACAAGGGGAAGACAGTCCCTGGAGAGAACGCAACTACCAAAGGCCACAGGATGTGTCTCAAATATCAACAGTTTTCCAGCCCCTTTAAAAAAATGACTCACCAATCTTGAAAAGGGAGAGTCATGCTGAGTTTAAAATGTTAATTCTGTTTCTCCCATCATGGAAGCCAATCGGTCTGTTGAGTTTCTAAAGTGCTCTCTGCCTGTTTCCGACTTCCAGCATCCACAGTATTTTATTTTTAAGTTTGGAAAGGAGTTTGCATCTCCTCTGACTGTATTGGTCTATAATCTTTCAGAAGGCAACATCAAATCGCTTGTCAAAAAGCAATACACATGCTGCCTTTCTAGCTGGATATTTAAAACAATTTTGCATTATTGTAGCAAATTACACAATTATCAATGGTGGTACTTCATCAATATAGTCATCTCTTCCCATCTTACTTCATCTAGTCTATCAACATATCCTTAAACACCTTCCTCCCCCTCACACTTATCTAGCTTCCCCTTCAATGTTGTTCTCCTGTGTGGTATTGAGATTCATATTTTAATGCTCTTCGGCTGAAGAAGCATCTCCCGAATTCCTTTGAGGAATTAAAGTGGTTATCCTTTTGATCACAGTTGTGCTGTATGTTCAATGTTTTTTGGGGATATTTACATTTAAGCCACTATTCTGCCACAATAGGTCTGTGCCAAATACTGTCTGTGTATCATTGGTCAAAAATAGTCCTTTTCCAAAGTATCACATGAAGAAAGTGTAACATGATGGCCTTTTTATACAAGCACACTCTATTTGAGATTTAATCAACATTACAATGATTTCATCCTGAGTAAGTCTCGAGGGCAATATCACTTTCCACACATTTATTACAGGATCATAGGGTGACATCATCTCCATGAAATATCAAGTTAGCATGGAGTATATGATGACTGTCCCTTGTGGGATGCACAAAATCACAGATATACAGGCAACATTTAAGGTCCTGTCTCAGAGTGGTAGAAAAGGCTGAAGAGGCCCAATAGCCTACTCCTGTTCCCATTGTTTCTTCTAATTTAATTGGATGATGAGATATCACTGGCTGTGATTTTCATGTTTCTTTTTCCAACAATAAACTGGTCAAGAGCATATTTTTACTGAGTAGCCCAACATTCAAAGACTGCAACTTCCCCCCGCAGTGGTCGAGAACGCCCTCGACCGTGTCTCTCGCATTTCCTGCAACTCATCCCTCACACCCCATCCCCGCAATAACCACCAAAAGAGAATCCTCCTCGTCCCCACATACCACCCCACCAACCTCCGAATACAATGCATCATCCTCCGACACGTCACCATCTGCAATCCACCCCACCACCAAAGGCATTTTTCCATCCCCATCCTTGTCTGCATTCCGGAGGGACCACTCTCTCCATGACTGCCTTGTCTGCTCCACACTCCCATCCAACCCCACCACACCCGGCACTTTCCCCTGCAACCGCAGGAAGTGCTACAGCTGCCCCTACACCTCCCCCCCTCACCCACATCTCTGGCCCCAAGAAGACTTTCCACATCAAGCAGATGTTCACCTGCACATCCACCAATCTGGTATACTGCATCCGCTGTTCCCAGTGTGGCCTCTTCTACATCGGGGAAACCAAGTGGAGGCTTGGGGACCGCTTTGCAGAACACCTATTCTTGGTTCGCAATGAACAACTGCACCTCCCAGTCAGAAACCATTTCAACTCCCCCTCCCCTTCCTCAGAAGACATGTCCATCCTGGGCCTCCTGCAGTGCCACGAGGATGCCATCCAAAGGTTGCAGGAACAGCAACTCATATTCCACTTGGGAACCCCTCAGCCCAATGGTATCAATGTGGACTTCACAAGCTTCAAAATCTCCCCTTCCCCCACTGCATCCCAAAACCAGCCCAGCTCATCCCTGCCTCCCTAACCTGTTCTTCCTCTCACCTATCCTTCCTCCCACCTCAAGCCGCACCTCCATTTCCTACCTACTAACCTCATCCCACCTCCTTGACCTGTCCGTCCTCCCCGGACTGACCTATCCCCTCCCTACCTCCCTACCTACACTCACCTCTACTGGCTCCATCCCCGCCTCTTTAACTTGACCGTCTGCTCTCCACCTATCTTCTCCTCTATCCATCTTCGATCTGCCTCCCCCTCTCTCCCTATTTATTTCAGAACCCTCTCCCCCTCCCCCAGTTCTGATGAAGGGTCTAGGCCCGAAACGTCGGCTTTTCTGCTCCTCCAATGCTGCTTGGCCTGCTATGTTCATCCAGCTCCACACTTTGTTATCTCGGATTCTTCAGCATCTGCAGTTCCTATTATCTCTGATACAACACCAATTACATCCCAGTATACCATTCCTATTAATTACACAGTCAACTGCATTAACACAGTTTATCCATTAGGTACAGTCAGGCTGGGTGCAGCTAACTCAGTTGGCTGCTCAGTGAAAACGAGGATGGGATTAATACCAACAGCAAGGAGCTCGAACTCCATTCCATATGTAGTTTTGGGACCTGCCTTCTCACCCTGCACAAATTTTAAAAAAAAACTAAGCAGTATATCGCTTGTTCTGCAAATAAAACCAAGGGTCTGTGTTCAAGCATATAGTGAAGAGGAGCCATATTGGAAATGGCCAGTTGGTGTCAGCCAGAACTCAGCGGGGGCCTCTCAATGTTCAAGTTTCATGTTCCACTTGAGCAAAAGCACAAAAATCAAGACCAGCACTCAGAAGAATACTGAAAGAGTGCTCCATTGTTGTGAGGTGCCATCTTTCCAATGAGATACTGAAGGCTCCTCCATGCTTTGGTGGATTTTCAAGATTTCACTAATATGAAAAGGAGGTGGGACTTACCCACAGGTTCCTGATTTAAATTTTTCTCTCAAATCAACAATATTTAAAAAAAAGGAATTATCAGGTCATTATCATATTGCTTTTTCTGAGGGTACTTGTGGTGAGCATACTGACTATCATATTTCCTACATTACAACCTCAGATACATTTCAAAAGTACTTCATTGTCTGTAAAAGCAGTTGGAGACATCAATGATTTTGAGAAGTATTAAATAAAAGTAAAGCTTTATGTTCTTTTATATCTGGAGTCGCAGGGTGTGATTCCCATTTATTTATACAGAATCTCACTACATTGTTCCTACTTTATTAAATCCCATTACACCTAAACAATTCATTCCCATTCTACGGTGCTTTATGTTGTTTTGTGGTAACCAATCACTTTAGGAACAACACTTTTCTGAAGGCGGACTTCCTATGAGAGCCATATGATGACCCCATCTATCAACCATCTTATCATAACCCTCAATCATCTCTCTTTCCAGAAATGTATTTGTTTCAGCTACAATAGCCAACCTTTGGTATCTCAGGCACATTTCTTTTTCTGGTCTAACTCTGTGGCCTTTAAGCATCAGGACTAGTCGATCTATATTTGAAACATGAATGCTTCCTTTAAAACATGATAAGAGAAAAATACAGACTCTCTCAACCTTCAGAATTCCTGACACTATATCATTGTAAATCCATCAATATATAATTCCAGCCCATAAATCTTTACATTTTAATCAGGTATTTAGGTCAAGATTTACCACTATTTTTCCAATAACACCCAATGAATCTTATTGTGTCAACAGTCAGAATAATGACTGACAGACTCTTGCATCTCAGAATAATATTTGTCAACTAACAGCGGGTAATGTCAGAGGACACTTAAGGATGGGCCGACAATGACAAAGCGTTAACAGATTATATAACACAGAACTTTCACTCCTCATCTACCTTGTTTAGCTGCTACAGTCTAGCACTTTCACCTTGTTACAAAGAGTCTAAAAGACTTCTCTCAAAACATTTCTTATTTCTGTCCATATCTTGACTGCACAGTGTTCAGTTACTAAAGAAATATCAACTGAATAAAGTACAATGGGCCTATCTTTCATTGGGATGCTGTATTCCCTACAAAAAGACACACTGCACCCTGCACTGAGAGAGATACTGTACTTGTCCAACATCAGAATATTCCACACAGCTACAGAGCTTCCCAGGAGCTCCCACAAATCTTTGCCGTGAGTTTAGTACATCAACGTGCCAACGGAGGTTCTTAGCATTTTGCAACATTTACCCCACCAGAGAAAATTGCAGGCACCCACTCCCAACATTGAGAGAGACACCTTCTTTCAACACAGTGACCATGGCACTTGGACAGACTCTAATACTGAAAGGAGAAAAACAGAAAGAACCTGGAGCAGCACGGTGGCTCAGTGGTTAGCACTGCTGCCTCACAGCACCAGGGACCTGGGTTCAATTCCACTCTTGGGTGACTGTCTGTGTGGAGTTTGCACATTCTCCCCGTGTCTGCTTGGGTTTCCTCTGGTTTCCTCCCACAGTCCGAAGATGTGCAGGTTAGGTGGACTAGCCAATCTGAATTGGCACCAACGACATAGGTAGGAAGAGAGATGGGGATTTAAGGCAGAAATGCAGGGAGCTAGGATGGAAGCTGAGAGCTAGGACGAACAGAGTTGTTGTCTCTGGTTTGGTGCCTGTGCCACGTGCTAGTGAGGCGAGGAATAGGGAGAGAGAGGAGTTGAACACGTGGCTACAGGGATGGTGCAGGAGGGAGGGTTTTGGATTCTTGGATAATTGGGGCTCTTTCTGGGGTAGGTGGGACCTCTACAAGCAAGATGGTCTTCACCTGAACCAGAGGGGTACCGATATCCTGGGGGGGAAATTTGCTAAGGCTATTCGGGTGGCTTTACACTAATTCAGCAGGGGGATGGGCACCAAAATTGTAGTTCGACTACAGAAAAGGTTGAGAGTAGGGTGGTCGGAAATAAAGTTTCAGGGACGCAAGATGGCACCGGCAAGCAAGAAGTTGGTTTGAAGTGTGTCTACTTCAATGCCAGGAGCGTCCGGAATAAGGTGGGTGAACTTGCAGCATGGGTTAGTACCTGGGACTTCGATGTTGTGGCCATTTCGGAGACATGGATAGAGCAGGGACAGGAATGGTTGTTGCAGGTTCCGGGATTTAGATGTTTCAGTAAGAACAGAGAAGATGGTAAAAGGGGCGGAGGTGTGGCATTGTTGGTCAAGGACAGCATTACAGTTGCAGAAAGGATGTTTGGGGACTCGTCAACTGAGGTAGTATGGGCTGAGGTTAGAAACAGGAAAGGAGAGGTCACCCTGTTGGGAGTTTTCTATAGGCCTCCGAATAGTTCCAGAGATGTAGGGGAAAGGATAGCAAAGATGATTCTCGATAGGAGTGAGAGAGACAGGGTAGTTGTCATGGGGGACTTCAACTTTCCAAATATTGACTGGGAACACTATAGTTCGAGTACTATAGATGGGTCAGTTTTTGTCCGGTGTGTGCAGGAGGGCTTCCTGACACAGTATGTAGATAGGCCAACAAGGGGCGAAGCCACATTAGATTTGGTACTGGGCAATGAGCCTGGCCAGGTGTTAGATTTGGAAGCAGGTGAGCACTTTGGTGATAGCGATCACAATTCTGTTATGTTTACCTTAGTGATGGAAAGGGATAGGTGTATACCACTGGGCAAGAGTTATAGCTGGGGGAAAGGCAATTACGATGAGATTAGGCAAGATTTAGGGAGCATAGGATGGGGAAGGAAACTGCAGGGGATGGGCACATTAGAAATGTGGAGCTTATTCAAGGAAAAGCTCCTGTGTGTCCTAGATAAGTATGTACCTGTCAGGCAGGGAGTAAGCTGTAGAGTGCGGGAGCCGTGGTTTACGAAGGAGGTGGAATCTCTGGTCAACAGGAAGAAGAAAGCTTATGTTAGGAATGAGATGTGAAGGCTCAGTTAGGGTGCTTAAGGACTACAAGGTAGCCAAAAAAGACCTAAAGAATAAGCTCAGAAGAGCCAGGAGGAGACATGAGAAGTTGTTGGCGGATAGTATCAGGGTAAACCCTAAGGCTTTCTATAGGTATTTAAGGAATAAAAGAATGATGAAAGTAAGATTAGGCCCAATCAAGGATAGTAGTGGTAAGTTGTGTGTGGAGTCAGATGAGATAGGGGAAGCGCTAAATGAATATTTTTCAACAGTATTCACTCTAGAAAACGACAATGTTGTCGAGGACAATACTGAGATACAGGCTACTAGACTAGGTGGGATTGAGGTTCACAAGGAAGAGGTATTAGAAATCCTTCAGAGGGTGAAGATAGATAAGTCCCCTGGGCTGGATGGGATTTATCCTCGGATCCTCTGGGAAGCCAGGGAGGAGATTGCCAAGCCTTTGGCATTGATCTTTAACTCGTCATTGTCTACAGGAATAGTGCCAGATGACTGGAGGATAGCAAATGTGGTTCCCCTGTTCAAGAAGGGGAGTAGAGACAACCCTGGTAATTATAGACCAGTGAGCCTTACCTGTTGGAAAAGGTTATAAGGGATAGGATTTATGATCATCTAGAAAAGAATAAATTGATTAGGGATAGTCAGCACGGTTTTGTGAAGGGAAGGTCGTGCCTCACAAGCCTTATTGAGTTCTTTGAGAAGGTGACCAAACAGGTAGATGAGAGTAAACCGGTTGATGTGGTGTATATGGATTTCAGCAAGGCGTTCGATAAGGTTCCCCACAGTAGGCTATTGTACAAAATGCGGAGGAATGGAATTATGGGAGATGTAGCAGTTTGGATTGGAAATTGGCTTGCTGAAAGAAGACAGAGGGTGGTAGTTGATGGGAAATGTTCATCCTGGAGACCAGTTAATAGTGGTGTACCACAAGGGTCGGTGTTGGGTTCACTGCTGTTTGTCATTTTTATAAATGACCTGGATGAGGGCGTAGAAGGATGGGTTAGTAAATTTGCAGACGACACTAAGGTCGATGGAGTTGTGGATAGTGACGAAGGATGCTGTAGGTTGCAGACAGACATAGATAAGCTGCAAAGCTGGGCTGAGAGGTGGCAAATGGAGTTTAATGCAGACAAGTGTGATGTGATGCACTTTGATAGGAGTAACCAGAAGGCAAAGTACAGGGCTAATGGTAAGATTCTTAGTAGTGTAGATGAGCAGAGAGATCTTGGTGTCCATGTACACAGATCCTTGAAAGTTGCCGCCTAGGTTGACAGGGCTGTTAAGAAGGCATACAGTGTTTTAGCTTTTATTAATAGAGGGATCGAGTTCCGGAACCAAGAGGTTATGGTGAAGCTGTACAAAACTCTGGTGCGGCCGCACTTGGAGTATTGGGTACAGTTCTGGTCACCGTATTATAAGAAGGATGTGGAAGCTTTGGAAAGGGTGCAGAGGAGATTTACTAGGATGTTGCCTGGTATGGAGGGAAGGTCTTACGAGGAAAGGCTGAGGGACTTGAGGCTGTTTTCATCAGAGAGAAGAAGGTTGAGAGGTGACTTAATTGAAACATATAAAATAATCAGAGGGTTAGATAGGGTGGATAGCGAGAGCCTTCTTCCTAGGATGGTGACGGCGAGCATGAGGGGGCTTTAAATTGAGGGGTGAAAGATATAGGACAGATGTCAGAGGTAGTTTCTTTACTCAGAGAGTAGTAAGGGAATGGAACGCTTTGCCTGCAACAGTAGTAGATTCGCCAACTTTAGGTACATTTAAGTCATCATTGGATAAGCATATGGACATACATGGAATAGTGTAGGTTAGATGGGCTTGAGATCGGTATGACAGGTCAGCACAACATCAAGGGCCAAAGGGCCTGTACTGTGCTGTAATGCTCTATGTTCTATGTTCTATGAATTGTCTTGTAGCGTTCAGGGATGTGTAGGCCAGGTGGATTAACCACAGGAAATACACTGATGGGGGGGTGTGGATCTGGGTGGGATGTTCTTTGGAGGGGCAATGTGGGCCAAATGGCCTGCTTTCACATTGTAGGAGTTTTTGATACTATGAACCTAAAAGCACAGCAACAGTTTTAAACAGAGGTGGATTATCAACCAACAGCTGGAGCTTATTTCTGATGTTGCCGGAAATCATTGTAAGCGCAAATAAACTGTTTCCCTTAATATGCAACCAAGATGTAATTTCATTTTTATGCCTGGGTGGCAAGTTGAAAGTTAACACCCACATATTCACAGCACCTATAAGAAGCAGTAAACGCATCCTACAAATACCATTAACATTGGGAATAGCGTCTCCCAGTTAGAGGTATTGTATTGCACTCTTAGTGTGTTTTTAATGGATCACCTGTGGCATTGCTCAGCCTTGGCCCTCTATGTTGTCTTTATTTGGTTTTAGTTGCTGAGAACAAAATTACAACTTATTTTTAGAAGGTTTTTTTTCGTAATTGTGGGGGGAGAAAAAGATAGCATAGAGCCATGGAGGTCACATCACTGAGAGACATCACAGTTCAGAGACCATATTAACATTAGACACTATTAGAATGCCACCTAAAAGAGTTACATGGAAACATCTCAGCTAAGTGTCAGATTGACAATGGATATTAAAATATATTGCAATTTAGGAATGGTTCACTAGCAACTGACATTTCTGCACATAATAGTTTCGTTATACTGAATTTTAGCTTTTTTTTAACCACCACAGAATGTAATCACAAGATTCTGTGACACACTACAGAACAGTGAGATTTATGAACATTTTATATTGGGTCACAGACCTCACTAAATAACCACTTCCCCAACCTGGAAAGTTGGCAGAAATTCAGTGATTTGCACTTTATTGAGGTGACAACTTTGAATTGATGGACAGCCAACAAGACAGATAGGTGAACAGAGCGTGACACATAAATCCCTCTCCCAGTGTTCCTAACCGCATGAAAGAATAAAAAATGAACTCTTGTCAAAATCAGAGCTCTTTAATAGATGAAATCTGAATCAAGAAATCTCATGTATGAATGTACGCATGCAAATAAATATATATAAAAGTACATGTGCCCAAACTGAACCAAATCACTACATTTTTCTTGAATTGTAAAAGAAATACAGGAGTTTCGAAGAGGTCTTAAAATAGTCCAACAAATTGCTGACTCTTACAGTGGTTTCAAATGGTAGATGATATCTTGGAAGAAAATGGACAATTCTGTCGACCTAAAAATACAAGTCTCAGGTCTAATTTCCCCAAATCACTTGGACAGCAGAGGCATTTTATTGTTGGTGCTGTTTTGTTTTTTGGCTCCCCCCACTGTAATGTTCCAAGTGTGTAACAATCAGAATTGTACAGCCCCTTGTTACATGATAGATGTGTATGGAGGCACAACATCCATAGCATCCTTAAAATCTGAAAACACCAAATCAGCAGTAATGAGCCAATGACAAACCGCTCCTAGCACATTAACCAAGAACAAACTACAGTACCATGTGCAGATCAGCAAATGATGTTAACCTCAGTGCAGGAAATCAGAAAACTGTTATGGATAGAAACCTCAACACAAGATCCAATCCAAAGCAAACCTAGAAAGTCCATAGGTGCACTGGGACAATCCCGAGGAAGATAACAGATGTAAACTATCGGAAGGCTACACACTGTTGCAGGAGAGACCATGGCAGGAGACAGGAGTCAAAGCAAGAATCCAGGTTGGTGAAACAACCTCTGGCTTCAAGGGGACATTGCTATACATTAAGCCACAATTGATATTTTGTGAGAGGTGTGAGCCATCCTTGCTCAAGCATTTGAAGATTGGCATGATCCTGACCAACATGTCACACTGAAACAATTGTCACACCACTTGCCTCCACTCCAAGATGAGTGGTCACAAGATGGATTTTAGACCAATACCTAGTACACCCCAGCACGAGGTCACTGGACGGAAACCAAAAAGAAAATGCCATGAGAACACCGGCTGTTTTGTTCTCTTCATTTGCCCAGGTAGACTGAAGCCAGATGTGTTGTCCCCACTGAAAATCAACTAACCCAGCAGACAGCATTAATCATCAGTGATTTATTACTGTTCTGCGTGTCTCATCCCTCAACCATTTAATTACCACATAAATAACAACAAGGCAAGACAGCACTTCACACATCCGTAGATTCTGCAGTGCTGAATTGGCTTGACAATTCATACACTAAATTCATTCACTCAAGACAAAATAAATTTCAGCACTACAGTGAGAAGAGTCACAATTTCAGTTCCTCGGAAAGGCAAATCACAAACTGCAAGCAAAAAGGAGCAGTGTAAACTCAAACATATACCCTAATAAACACATTACTCACATTTTCATACCCCAAAATGCTAATGGCCACATGCAGATGACAGCCATACTACATTCAATACACCAATTAACACATAGCAACACATGAAGACCTTAATAAATGCACATTATATGAATACCAAATGAACCACATTCAAAATACCAATAAACAAAGGTACACAACAAGAACCTAAGACACTCACTGTAAAATCTTAAATATGTAACTACCGCTCTCTTTTCCAGGAAAACTGTCCTCAAAACTCACGTCATTGAAAGCTTTTTATCCCCTCAGACCTCCTAATACCGCCCACTCCAGATTGGCAATCTGTTCTTTGTCCCCCACCGAGAGTCCCTCTGTGAAATATTTATCTCAGCATTTTGCTATGCTTTGAAACTACATAAATGAGTACAGTACTGATGCTAAGATACTCTCCAACAAACGCTGGCAATTTACAGATAAAAGCAAAATGCTGCTGATGCTGGAAATCTGAAATAAAAAGTGGGAAATGCTGGAAATGCTCAGCAGAGCGGACAGCCTCTGAGGACAGCAAGACCAGACTTCAGGTCAATGACCTTTCACCAGCGTTCTGGAAACTTCTCCACTCTTGCCAATGCATGAAACCCCGTTTGAATAGTAAACTGCAGAGAAAAAGATCAACTCTGCTCTTTGTTATCATGTTAACGTCCGAAACAGAACTCCTTTCTTTTTTCGAGAAGTATTTGAAAAATTCACTGCACCCTACTCTTCCTTGAAAAAACTTGTTTCAAAGCAATAGCTGAAATATTCATCAGCTTTCAGTTAAAGATTTTGATGGTAATCTTTGCAAATGTGCAAGACGCAAGTCTAAAAGTCAGCCTGCTCTCTCATCCTGCATATTTTAAATGCAACCAACTTTTCATCACAATTCCAGCTATTTCTTTGCACACACTGAAATCTATTGTCACTCTCTGCTGACCTGTGAAAATTAGTCATTCAGCTCGGTGACAGAAGCAAGTGCAAAATGTGACATCAAAGGCGCATAATAGGAGGCTCTTAGGGCTGACAAAGAAAACCCATTCATCAATGGACTTTGAAGAGGTGCCAGCTTTTGACAGGCGTGTGATCCAAAGCTGTTCCACAGAAACCCAGCTCCCTGCAGGAGCACAGCAGCCTGCCGTGAAGAGCTGTCCAGCCCAAGGAAAGGAATTCCACAGTTCCCGGAGGAATGTCGATCCTTTGATGCTGATAGTGTCAACATGACCCCTTCGATGTATTCCTTATGTGAGGAAGCAGTCATGCTATCCACCGCTATCCGATGTGTTAGTGAGTGAATGAGTCACTGTTTTACGAGAGGACAATGTTAACAAATTTAAACTGAAAGTAGTCGAGTGTCTTCCAGCGGAAAAATGTAGCACAGCCCCTTCTCTCAGGAGTTTGGGAAAGGATAACGGTGCTGAGCAAAATGATCTTGATGACATTTCATGTGTGACATTAAACCATGAAAATTTAGATCCTGCAAGTATCAAAGAATGGCATCTGATATATCACACCTTCTTCAACCTTTCCTTCCACATGAAGGAGCTACACTTTGAAGCCAACACTGGCCAATGTAAAATTGCCCTTGCTACTTAAATCTAATAGTTTAATTCTTCAACAGCTAAGCATGCAATTGCAGGATTTGATCGACTTCTTCATAGCAGAGTGTGAGATTCAGTCAGTTAGTCTCACAACAAATTTACAGCCTTCCCCTCCCCACCCCCACTGCCTGCCTGTGTTCTTATGATTTCTCCACAGTATATAAAACCTTACAATATGTGGGAGAGTGAGATCGCCAACTCACACCCCAAACTTCAACACAATGGTGGGATAAATGGCCTGCAGCTATTAATGCATCACAACAGTGTGTTTGCGACTAGCTACTGGAGGATAGATTTATCCACATCTGTGAGGATTACATGAGAGACAGCAGTTTGGGTCTCTGTATGTACTGTGTGCTCCTTAACGCGAAGCCTATTCTCTGTATCTGAATGGCAACATTTGAATATGAATAGACCTGTGTTTTAGATTGGTGTCACAGCCCTAAAAACAGACAATTTCTCTTTCACTTGTTAGGAGGCCGGTCCAAACATTTTGCTTTCTGCCATCTTGCCCGCCTTTTTAAGCAATGCTTTTCTAAAAATAAACCAGATGCTCGGTGCCACTCAGAGAGAAAAGACACGGATATTGGTCCACATTAAGCTTTCAATC
Organism: Stegostoma tigrinum; assembly: GCF_030684315.1. Lineage (NCBI taxonomy): Eukaryota > Metazoa > Chordata > Chondrichthyes > Orectolobiformes > Stegostomatidae > Stegostoma > Stegostoma tigrinum. Next base: position 22,767,250 of record NC_081386.1, on the reverse strand, counting down.
GATGGATACATTTCAACCCAAATGGCTTTAAAACCCCAACTGCAAATTGCACCACTTCAGATCATTCCAATGACAGTTTAAGCAGAAGGGCTCTTCTGAGGTGATAATTAGACCCATTCCCTTACAGCATGGTTGCTTAGTGACTGGATTGTGAGAGAACAATGTCAGAGACTGCTCTTATGACCTACAAGGACCACAGTTATTCCTGTAAGGACATTGAGATGATAAATAGCTTCCCAGGGACAAACTGAGTGAAATGTAATGAGGGCCTCTAAATGAGAGGGGGAAAAAAGGCTTCAAAGAGATAACAGTGGAAAGGATAAACTGCTTCTTGGAAGTGATCTCATTCACCAATCAAATGAACTCGGGTCACCTTTCTGCCTGTGCTGTGCTCTGACTGTGAGGGTAGCTATTTCTTTCATTACAGCTGAGGTTCCACTGCAAGTACAGACAAACCCCACAGCAATCTCAAACCCTGACAGCATCAGAGCTCCGACAGCACATGGCATGACTTACCCTCCACGCGCCACATACCTCACATGCCACCATCAGCACCTCCTTCCACTCCCCCGACAAAATTGATGTTCTATGCCATGCTGAATTATTAATGATATCCCAGAGATTAAAACAATAGAAACAACACATTTATTACATTTTGGACAACTGCTTTCCACTTACACCAAGCGCTTCAGTGACCTACTGAGCGATAGATTGTAGAAGTACTTTAGGGCCTCACACTTTCTGCATTTACTTGTTCAATGTATCCATCCTTAGTGCCGACATCTGTCATCCTGCCTTTGCAACTTCTGCTCTTTTCTTTGCACTTAACAGCCAATGCTCAGTCCCGATGATTTAAACCCAGGGTTGAATTCACCACCCTTTGTATTGTACACCTGGACTTTTGTCTTCTATGTTCACAATAGGGACCATCACTTCTGTAGAATGAGCCTCATTTTGAAACCCCTCCTGGGTCTGGTCCCCTTCTCTCCATATTTGCAATCTCCTCCAGCCCAATTGCTCCACACCGGTTACCAGGCCTTCATTTACCTTGGCCCTACAGTCTGCAATACTCTCTGTACATCTGGGAAGTCACTGGGCCTCGTATTTCCTGATGTAGCTTGCATCATATTTTGTTAAATAATGTTTGGGAACAGCGTTGGTATAATTTGTTGTGTAAACGACACTATATACATTGAAGTTGCCGTTGTATCGGATTTGTGAAAAATAATGTCATCATCTCTCATGTTCTCCCCAACATTTACAGATGCTAAGTTTGGAACAACTACAAAACACCTAGTTCCCAAAAGACTTGGATGCCTGGTTGGTTACTAACAGAAGACACTCACAACTTAGGTTTATCAGCCCAGCAGGCAATTACCGGTCTCAGTATATCAGAGATAATGGGAACTGCAGATGCTGGAGAATCCGAGATAACAAAGTGTGGAGCTGGATGAACACAGCAGGCCAAGCAGCATCTCAGGAGCACAAAAGCTGATGTTTCAGGTATATCTGTTGCTTTCTCTGCTTCTGGGGCCTCTGTTCATGAGCTGCTTGGCTGTGTGTTATCAGAGCTGGAATTCAGCGTTGTTCCCTCCTCACAGCACCTATGGTTCGAAAAAAGCTACCTGCTCGGCAGTTTTGTTTTCCTGCTTGCACTAACGACAAACCTGGCCTCCCTTATCAATTGCCTGGAGCATAACATTCGGAAGCAGCAGCTCAATGTGAAATTATGAAAACTTTGCCTCATCTCACTCTGGTACACTGTGTCACAACATTTCCCCTGTGTCACCCAGGAGCAAAGCATTGTTTCAGATAACAATCCCCAACAGACTGTGTGTGTGTGTGTGTGTGTGTGTGTGTGTGTGTGTGTGTGTGTGTGTACGTACATACGTACACGGGGATTTTACTCTGACTGATTTGAAATAAGGGAAAGTAAATTTTGACTCACTAAAATTCTTAATGGGCATACAATTACAAGTTAATGAACAACTAGAAAGTAAGAATTTGCATTTACATAAGACTTTACACATCCTTGGAACACTTTGGAGTTATAGTGACTGATGATTTCATAGACAAAAGGCACAACAAGGTTTCACAAACAGCAAACAAGTTGAATGACTGCTTCATCTGTTTTGGGAGTTGACTAGCACCAAATTCTGTGCTGGTACCTTTCATATTCATGCGTGGGATATGGGCATTGCAGCCTAGACCAGTATTTATCGCCCATTCTTAATTGGAACTTGAGAGTCAACCACATTGCCGTGGGTCTGGAGTCACATATAGGCCAGACCAGCCAACAATGACAGTTTCCTTTCCTAAAGGACATTAGGGAAGCAGATTATTTTTCACGACAATCACAATAGATTCATGGTCAATGTATTCCAGATTTTTATTGAATTAAAATTCCACCATCTGCCATGGTGGGATTTGAACCCAGGTACCCAGAACATTACCTGGGTTTCTGAATTAACAGTTCAGCAATATCATCATCACCTCCCCATTACAACTGTTCTCACTGACAGGCTGAAAAATAGCAGATGGAGTCAATCTGGATAAACACAAGGTATTGCATCTTGGTACAACAAACAAGGGTTGGGCTTATACTATTAATTGGAAGGCCGAAGGGTGCAGGTAGATAATTCTTTGGAGTTTGCATCACATATAGACAGGGGGTTAAAAAGGCATTTGGCATGCTTGCGTTCATTGCTCAGTCCTTTGAGTATTGGAGTTGGGAAATCATGTTGAGGTTGCACATTGGTGAGGCCCCTTCTGGAGTAGTGTCCAGTTCTGGTTGACCAGTTATGGGAAGGATATTATTAAGCTGCAGAAAGTTCAGAGGAGATGTACCAAGATGTTGCCAGATACAGAAGGTTTGAGTTATAAAGAAAGGCTGGATAGGCTGGGACTCTTTTCACTGGAGCGTAGGAGGCTGAGAGGTGACCTGATGGAAGTTTATAAAATAATCAAAGATACAGTTACAGTTAATGGCAGTTGTCTTTTCCCTCGGATGGGGGATTTCAAGACTATCAGGCACATTTTTAAGGTGAAAGGAGAGAGGTCTGAAAAAGAACATGAGGCAATTTTTTTTAACATAGAGGGTGGTTTGTGTGTGGAATAAACTTCCTGAGGAAGTGGTGGATGTTAAAAGATATACTGATAAGTATATGAATAGGAAAGGTTTGAAGGGATATGGGCCAGGAGCAGGCAGGTGGGACTAGTTTAGTACAGGATTATGCTTTGCATGGACTAATTAAACCAAAGGATCTGTTTCCATACTGTATAGCTCTGACTCCAGATGAGACATTGACCCAAATTTAAAATCCTCAACCTTATTGTCACACCATTCCATGTCCTCACCACTTCTTATGTCTGCCACCTTCTCGCATCCTACAACCTTCCAAGAGATCTGCACTCCTGGAATTCTGATCTCTTGAGCATTCCCAATGGTCATCTCACCACCCATGGTGTCCACACCTTCAGCTACTTTTACACCAAACACTGAAATTCCCTCCCTACAACTCTCTGCCCCTTTTTCCTCCTTTCAGCTGCTCCTTCACATCTGCCTCCTTGATCAAGTGCCTGGTCATCTTCCCACAATATTTAATTATTTGGCTTAGTGTCAAAGTTTGCTTTGTAGCATTTCTGTTCCCAAGGATTTATGTGACATCATTGGAAACAAGGCAAACAACTGTAGAAGGTAATATGGAATTGTCTGCATTGGAATGTGGCTTCAAAATTCACAAGAATTACAAACGAAACACAAGATCATCAAATCATCGCACTGTCTCAGCAAGCATCTAATTTCTTGCTTTCTGTGAGCTTTCAGAAGATAAGGACACAGGTGATACAAGGACCAGAAGAAGTGGCCAACAGGAAAACTAATTGAGTGGAAAGAAATTGCAAGAAATGGTCACATGGATTTAGTACACGCTCATTATCCATCAGGATGCAGTCCACCACCAACTCAGAATGGCAAGGAAACAGCACAGAGCAACAGCAAAACTAGAAGACATGCCACCCTATCTGATTACAGACAGAAGGACAGTCATCTTGCTAGTGATAAATCCTCCTTATTGAGTGATACAATCAATGGTCTTCATTAGTGGAGTGATCCAGAGGTCACATTGTGATTTACGAACCTGGCTAATGACTTCATCAAATTACACAAGTTGCAGATTGTCCAACCAACTCTAAGGGAATTAGATTACAAATAGGCTCCAAATACACAAGGCTTTCTATAGAATGGGAGCTAGGTTTTCAAAATGGTCACTTCATTTTAAAGTGCAACTCTTCTTCTTCAGGTCTAATGCCATCCTTTAACTCAATGAGAAAACATGTATCATCTCAGTTGCGGTCTTCATTTAATTTTGAAACAAACGTTGAAGACTTTAAACAGAAAGTGTAATTTCAGAAGCTACTACAGAATCACAATTGTCTATATCTGCATTTCCAGATTACAATGTCTATCCCATAATATTCAACCAGGTCTGTTGGCTTCAGTTAGCAATCCATTATCCTTCTGGTATAATAACAGGTTAAGAGTCAACAATATTTTTTAAACACCAGTAACTTTTTTTTCTGAGCATGATCCTTTGTAGTAATTTGAGGATTTATTTTTCACTTTGCTCCCCAGATTTCATTGTGAATTTTGAGTTACATTCTGCTTATTAACTAACTCTGCTCAGCCCAGAGATTTTCTGGAGACATCTCCCTGTTAGTTACCCACAAAGCCCATTTCACTTTATTGTAATATTTCTGCAAGCCTGCATCTCAATTACATATTTATTTTCCCCGTGGGTTTTCAGGGCAAGAGCTGACCTCTTCGGTCCTTTCTGGATACTGTTTAAGATGTTATCTTTAGTGTGTTGAACATGATACAGTTCCTTGTGACCTCTTCTTTAATTTATTAAACAGAAAGTGATGGAATGGGGCAGCTCCATCGTGCAGCTAGTTTGTGTAGTAATGTATCTGTCCACGAAGAGTAAGGATGTTCTTAATGTAGTTGTAATCGATCAAACTAGGCAGTTGGGTGCAGTATTGTTGAATATGGACCTGGGTTCCCTAGCATTTAGGAAAACTGAAGGGTCCATCAAATTGTATTGTTCCAAGATATTTTTCTAATCTGCTCCCCAGTGGCTGACTGAGCTGCATAGTTATCTTGTTCCCTGGCTGTTTCTTGGCTGTACCTTGCTGCAATGAAACTGAGTTATCTGCAGAGTCTTTACTTTTAGGGAGGAATAAATGAAATGCCACAATTTACGGTATCATCTACAGTTAATAGAAAACATGTGCAGGCAAATAATCGAAGAGGCAGTCATTAAGCTAAGCTACCGATGAGCCTCATCTGGCTTGCTTCTGACATTGCCTTCGCGAAACTGCTCCCAGTCTACAAGATGGTTGACCTGTGTGCTGCTTGTAATTGCTAGAATGCAGCTTTATAAATAGGAGCCGCTGGTTTAGCATGTCTGGTCAGGGAAGAGGATTGATCAAAAGCACCTATTAAATAACATGTTACACTGGGGAGCCAGAAGAGTCTTAAGAAAAAGCACCAAGGAGAAACAAATAAAATGGAATGAACACACAAAGACAAGATTCTGAACTCAACCTAATTCTAACTCTGAGCAAATGGATCAGACAACCAGTAAGTAATCACCTATTGATAAGTTGCATCCCAATGATGCTTCACGTCATGTAACCCGAGAATCAGAGGTGGCTACTAGCACATGACTGCCATCCAAGCAGTTCAAGTCAAGTGCAATTTGGCCATTCAATTCCCAGGGAATTGAAGTACCTGTGCAATTATAGATAAATGCAATTAAGTCAATTTGTTTCCACAAATGGAACACAATAAATCCAATGAAGTAACAGTCAAAAAGCAGTCAATGTAGTGGCCAGCTTCTAATGGCTGACCCATTCATTTCAGGTCAGGTTTAAATAACCAGCAGTTTAATGGTAACCTTGACAGGTTTCATTCCATTCAGAAGCGGGTCTTTCAGTAAATTAATTACTTACTCTAGTGCTGGGACAATTTCTTTTAAAAAGGCTTTAAAGTGGTTACACTATTGCGACAGCAATATGGGCCACATGAAATCAACAACAGGCCACACAAAGCAGTAGGGATGGTGCCAGATTCTCAATCCCTTAACATGACCTTCAAAGTGTCAACTCACAGTGACCACTATCCAGACTAAAAGCCACAAAAGATCAGCAACTCGCGACAATGAAACTTGGGACACCCTGCTCCTCGCATCTCTTCTGTTCATGAATTAAGAGAAAATATTCCGATACTGTTTGCTTTTTGGCAAGCTTTAAGTTTCTTGTCTTTCTTTTTCAGACAACGTTAGCTTTCTGAGCCGTGAGATGATGCTGGAAGTTCTCTCTACTCCGAATCCTCTTTGAGACAATTCAGAATATGATTTACTTCAATAAGGACACCTTGCCCCATTTGGAAGGATTCTGACATGTTCTGACTTGCCATAAATTAGGATCCAATTCTTAGAGTCACAGAATAACAACAGCACAGAATGAGGCCATTCAATCTATTATGCTTGAGCCTACTCATTACAACGTCACCCTTGAGACAGGTCATTGCTGACCAGAGACAGTTTCCTAAGCTGGTGGGGGCGCCGTCATATTCAACAACATAGCGCAATTGCACATTAGCTCCAGTTATTACCTTAATCGGCTGAACCTGAAGCATGTGCTGCAGTTAGAGAACAACTTATAGAGAGAGTCACAGAATTGTACAGCACGGAAACAGACCTTTTGGTCCAACTCATCCATGCCAACCAGATGTCCTAAATTAATCCAGTCCCATTTGCCAGCATTTGGTCCATTATCCTCTAAACCCTTCCTATTCAAGTACCTATCCAGATGCCTTCTGAATGCTGTTATTGTACCAGCCTCTGCCACTTCCTCTGGCAAAATTTTTTTTTAATGTAGTCATTCATGAGATATGGAAGTCACTGGCTAGGCCAGTATTTATTGCCCTATCCCTAATTTACCCAGTAGCTGAGTGTTGACCACATTGCTCTGGTAGTAGGCCAGACTAGGTAAGGATGGCAGATTTCCTTCCCTAAAGGACATCAGTGAACCAGATGAGTTTTTCCTGGCATCAGCAATGGTTTGGCAGTGATCATTAGACTCTTAAGTTCAGATTTTTATTAAATTAATATTTCCCTATCTGCCATGGTGGGATTTGAATCTGGGTCCCCAGAACCTTGCCTGGGTCTCTGGATTAATAGTCTAATGATAATACCACTTGACCATCACCTCAAATTATGTGAATTAATAAAATTTAATGGAGCATTTGAGAAAGAATGCAAATTTGGGAATAGTGTGGATTGATCTAATATTGTGGGGCGGGAAGTCAGGTGGGTCTAGCATCAAGAATGAGACAAAAATTCAAAAGTCTACTTTAAGTAAAAAAAAAACTCCTATGCTTTTGAATTAGTTGACCAAAATACGGTCAGAATCTGATGCAACCCTCCCTTCTCAGAGCAACATTGGGTTCACTTACTTGCAACTTGTACTTTTGCCTTGCGGCTGACCAGTAATCCCAAGTGATTCTGGGCTGTGCAGTCATATTCGCCCTCATCAGAGGAGCCGTCCTCTCTCAGCTTCTGAAACTTTGTGATGTAGAGTGATCCATTGGCAAGCAGCGAGATGTGTTCGCTGTCAGACAGCAGCACTCCATTCTTCCTCCACGACTTGCTAATGGGCTGCATTCCTTCCACTTGGCAATGCAGTTTCAGCGGATGTTCCTCCACTGCTACAACATCACTCGGTTCCAGGGTGAAAGTCAATTCTGAAGATTGGCCTAAATCTAAAAATAGAAACAACAAATAATAGCATCATCTCCCATATAATTTCTTGTATGCTTAGTTGCAATGGTAATACTGAATACTGAACTATCCTAAAGGTAAACATTGCATATTTTCAGAATACTACACAGTAAAATCGACATTATAATGTGACATAGCCATATATACAGGGGGGAAATCATGGAACCCTATGGCCCTAAACAAACTTTGAATCCATTTTCAAATCAACTTGTTTGAGCTCATCTCATCAACTCATTTCAAGTTGTTGAAACCAAATGCAGCAAACCTTCTGTCTCTACGATGGACATCAGTCAAAACATTTTAAATAGTAAATGAGAGGCCATTATGACTTAGTCCTACATGAGCCCAGCACAGGGAATGTTGCACAGAATTTATCTCGTCACAGATTACTTCTTATTAACAATTACTTCACTACAAAGAGGGCATGTGTTAGCAACGAGACTATAAGCAGTTGTAAATGTATTAAAACACACATTCATAACCACAGAAGTATGGATATAAACTAGGAGCTGTGTGTAATGTAACATTAGACATCAACAACTATGCATCCACTAATCACATATGATTGTGTCTTTCTGCATCAGATGAATCTGCATGATTAAAATTGTTTGCTTACAGCCACATGTTTAACAACACTGCACAAATAACTGTACGTATACGATTGGAGTTACACCATTACATGCACAAAGAAGAACATATATGCAGAAGACTGCAGATAACATTATGTGCTCATATCTGCAGACATACCGATAATTTGCAACATGCAATCTATACAGCACTTAAATCTGACACTCACTTATGCAAATGCTGCAGTATGTTCTCAGGTTTAATTCCATTTTGAATCATGCAATCCTATCATCTTACACGGACAGTTGTAGGCACACACACTCTCAGATGTCCATACTACTCATCAGCTTCCACACATATCATGCAAACTAACCAATACCTGGACATGGACATCTTTTGACATTCTTGGAAAACTTCATGTGCATAATTAAAACTCGGTTATTCATTTTCAAAGGAAAAATTTGAGAACAACAAATGTCAAAAACTGAATATGTATCACCTTCCAAACTACAGTGGAGTAAAATAACAGAATTATGTTTCAATTTTCCTTGTGTAAAGTGCTCAGATAATCGATGAAGAAAAAACACTCTATTCCTGGATGGCAATGTCCAACATTGTTCAATTACAGCAGTTTTTATAAACATATAGTTAACTAAGGGTTGGCCTTAAGCAGCAGTTTTCATTCTTGCTGCTTGCACAAGAAGAACTTCCTCTTCCAATTAAATCGGCAAAATATAATCTGTTCAACATTCCTTAGAAAGAAAACAGTCTCCACATTCGACTGGTTGAAATCTCAGGGGCTGCTTTCAATATGTACAACATGCCTGATGTTTAAATCCCTTTGACGTAAGAGCACACATTCCACTGCAACACTGAAATGCAACAACTTGCTTTATTTAAAAGTGAGGTTTTTGCAATAAAGTTTGGTGGATCTGACAATGATGATCTTGACGGTCCTACTTTGAGACAGCATGTATAGACAATTATGACAGTTTTCTGCTAGTAAATGTGCTGCCTAATCTACATAATTCCCATCAGCTTTAAATTTTAGATAAAATTGCACAAATACAATAGACAATAAAGAATTAGTTAATAACTAATTGTGGCTTACTACAGCAATGCAAGCAAAGGGTGGACAATATGGAAGAGTTTCTCTGACGCATTTTTCAATAAGCATTGAGAATATTGGCATTGGCTTCATCTACCACAGCAGGTAAGGTGATAAGTGATAACTAAACTTTTTAACTTTATAGGTGAGGGAAACAGCACTAAATTCTGTGTGACTGTGATTGCTTCTCTTGGGATATGCTTCCTTAAACTTCCTTCAGGGTAGAATTTTTGCTCAGCAACCGAAGACACATCAATACTGTGAGATAAAACGCATTCCGATTTGGTTGTATCCAGATCCAGTGTCCTCTTTTGTCTTCCAAACCAGTTCAGCATTCCCACTTCATATACAGTTCTGCAGCTCACAATATGTTCCCTCTCAGCTGTTCTTAGTGCTGTCTCAGTTTTCAAAACTTCTGTATCATGTGTTCTGAGTTTGTATCATATGGCTTCTGCTTTCAAGTAATATATTTGTGCAGAAGATGGCTTGGCTCATGCTAACCGAAGCAAAATCTTGATTTTCTGTATATTATTTATTGAATTTTTTCAATCCAACCTCTCCCAGAGTTTGCATTCAACTGGACACCAGTCCTGAAAAATGATCTATGATAATACACTAATGTCTCAGTTATTCGTCCTTGTTTTACTTTAAACACAGCATTTGAGAACAGGAAGCACATTGTTTTATTCTGGTGAGCGACAATAAAATGGGTTCAAATATGACTAATAGTGTTTGGACTTTGAAATGTACAACATTATTTAAGCTAATTGGCCTGGCCCTGCATATTTGGTTAAATCAAAATGTTAGTTCACTAGTGGCAATTATTCACCATTGTGTTAAATGAGTATCATAATTTGCAATTTTGTGTTAACACTGCTCAAGGACCTATTACACCTGAAGCATAATACTTTGCCTGATAGCAACTGAACAGTAAAGTTAGTGCATATACAAACGCTCTGAACACATCTTTCAGCAGCAATAGCAGGGTCACTTTCCCAAGTTCCAGTCAAACATACCGTGTTAGGAAAAGCTGCTCCAGAGTCTCTTTATGATCAAGACTTATTCTTTCATATTATTTTGGAGGCTTTGGAGTGCATTTGAACACCTATATATACTTACACATCTATTCATTCTGATCAAGCACCATTTAGACACAACCCATACAATCACTGTGTCACATGTTAATGGTCCTCAGCCATATCAGACACATATGTATAAAATTCCAAACAGGACTTCAAGCACCCAATCCCCTCCCCAAAATCCATTCGCAGCCCAAAACACAGGGTGGATGTGACTACTATTAACATAGCAACCTCCCCAATTCACATACAGAAATGCCTGTGACAGACACTTGCACAACAGATATAAGCCCTGCATGACCAACTTGTTCCTTTTTAAAATTCTGGGCTACTTTTCTTTCCACAAGGCCTCAAGATGCCAGGTTCCCAAGAATCCTTTATTCTCAGCACTGCAGGAAAATACACCAGAATGCAATAGCCAGCTTTCGATGTCTATCCTCAAACTTTCTCTCTTGCAAACAATAGGTTTTGTTTCTGGCTCCAGGTTTAGATAAGGCTCTAAAATTACAATAAAAACTATAAGAACTGCGGGTGCTGTAAATCAGGAACAAAAACAGGAAGCTCAGCAGGTCTGGCAGTATCTGTGAAGAAAAATTCTGAGTTAATGTTTCGGGTCCAGTGACCCTTCCGCAGAATTATAATACTGTCCTTTCTCAGAATAATCTTCATGAAGTACAGTTCAATTTAACACAACAGCTCCTAAAACCTAGGAGGCCTTCCTTCCCCCTTATTGTGCCCAAAGGCAAAAGATGGCAGTGTCTGAAAGTCACAATCTTTAGAAAACATCTTGAACAAGACATACCTAGGAATGTGTTTGAAACACAAGGAAAGGAACGAGAGGCTGATCAATTAAGAGGTTCTTTTAATATCACAGAGCACTTTGGGATGATCTCTAAACTACTCTTTGGTCTAAATTACATTCATAAGCAGAGTTTTTGTACTATGTGTTGAATAGGACTCATTACTATCCCTAAAGGATAGTACATCAAAGTTATGAACGTGCATAAATCAGATTTTCAGCACAGATTTCAAGTAATAATGCACTCCTGTAGGATACTGTCCCTTTCTGATATGCACTTCCAGTAAATTAAGAAAAATCTTCAGAAGCTGGAAGTCTGCATCAAAAGCAGAAAATGCTGCAAACGCTCAGCATGTCAGGTAACATCTGTGGGAAGAACAGAATGCTTAACATTTTGAGTGTGGACTCTTAAATCAGAATAATTGCTGGGTGTTAACAGGATTTTCTGCTTTCGTTTTTGTTGGTTATATCCTTTGTTTGCCTGTTTTACGTAATACCAGATTAGCAACATGGTGCTGTCCTATTGTTGCTGTCAGCACAGTGTGCTCTCAATGCTGTGATATGCAGTAGAGCTTTGTGAACTGCAATCATAAACTCGGTTCATTAGCAATGCACGCTCACTGCAGACTTACATTACACAAGAACGGCCGTGGACCACATAAAGTGATTGCTCCCAGCACGTCGCCATTGCCCATTGAATTTTATTTATGTGATTAACTAAAGAAAGACTTGCATTTACATAGCAGCTTCCTTGACCTCGGGATACCCCAAAGTGCTTTACAGTCAATGGCATTCTTTTGAAGTGTAGTAACTTGCATAATTGTACAGCAAGCGTTAGAGCAGGCGCAGATGTGAGAGGAGAAAGTGCTTGAGAAAAACATCAGTTCATGCCGCTCATGTGTGCTGTCTGCGTTCGGATGGCTACCGTTCTAAGCTCTAGTGCGGACAAAATTAAACTGCACGATTGAATGGCGAGGGGGGAGTTGAGTAATTTAAAGTTGGATGATGTTAAGTGCAGGATCTTGGTGGATGAGGCAGTCCCTATGTGTTGCTGTGGGGTTTGAGAGTTCGAGGTGTTGAACTGAGAAGGAGAAAGTGAGCCAGTAACTGGCGAGGCACCATGTGCTTTAACAAAGGGGGATACCGGCCGTGCGCTTTACTGAGCCCTGCTCCTTCCCCTCCCTGGGTTTCAGTCCTCTCTCAGGGGCTGAGCTGATGCCCCTCTGTCCCAACCCCCGGGGAGTTTACAAAGTTCCGAGAATGTTAACATGAAACAAAAACCCACTGGCATCGCTTCAGACTGAAGCTGGGCTTTCCGTGAGAGCATCCAGTTCGGATACTGCGGAAATCCTCAGTGATGGCCCGAAGCTCTCTCCACGGGTTTGTGTAAAACTCAACATCTCCTCCTGTATTTCTACACCCCCCCACCTCCCCTTCCACTATTCCTCCCCCCCACCTCCCCTCCCCCATTCCTGCCCCCACCTCCCTCGTATTCCTGCCCCCCCAACTCCCCCTCCCGTATTCCTGCCCCCCACCTCCTGCCACCACACCATCCCGCCCCCTCTCCCCTCCCCCCCCCCCCCCCCCCATCTCCCACCTCCTGATGAATTCCTCCCTGCCTCCGGTTCCCGATTCTAAATCCTTCGGGACCTGCTCCAACTTCTGCCAACGGTCACAGCGTGTGGAGCAGCCCGGGACCAGGAAACCAGTCCGACCCGGGGCAACTGAAGTTGATTTTTTAGCATCTGCAGTTCTCGCTTTCTCTGAATGAAATAAGTTCAGACAAGATGCAGAAATGGCAAGACTTTTAACGTTGCTGTTGCTGAACCGAGGACTTAAACTAAACATGTATCCATAACAACTGTACATTTCTTTAAACACAGAAAAAACTTGGCAGGTTGGGGGGACCGTTACTGTTGGAATAAACTGTGTTCAGATTTTTTGGGAAAAAGAAAGTGTGAAACAAAGCTATTTCGGTACAATTTGGCAGAAGAGGTGAAGGGGGGGGGGTGAATTGCAAGGAGGTGTGTGGTGGGAGACAGACTGTGTTCTCATTCCGAATACAAGCCCCTTGTAGCTGCTGCTAGCTGCTTAGTCGCGCTGAGGGGCTGGGAGCTGCCTCCTTGTTTACACACACACGCTGCCTCTCCCACCGCAGCCACATCCCGAGCCAAAAAACCCCTCCCCTCCACATTAAACAACTTTCCGCCCAGCTCCAATCACAGGCGCCTACTCAACCCTACATTTTTGTGCCAGATCGAAGCAGAAACAGCTCTCCCTGGGTCCAGCAACCAGTAAACAAAGACCTTCCGGTGGGTTTCACTGACCCACCCCCCCCCCCCCCCCCCGAGGTGATGCTGCCCATTCCGCAGCAAATTGCATGGGTTGTTTTTTTTTCCTCCTGACTCCCTTTGGGATCCTCCCAAGTTAAAAAAAAATCACCCAGCCCACTCCCGAGTCTTGCAGACGTTACTTATGGGGCCGCTCGGCCCCTTTCCCTGATCCTAGCCCGCGAGGCGTGTTGGGGAGTGGTGCGATTCCAAGGGGAAGGACAGCCATGGTCCCATGGGTCTGAGAGAGTGTAGAGTCGGCGCGTGTATCTCCATCTGAAAACCAGCGGCAGATGGTGTCGGACGGGTACCCTCCATCTGTCAAACACGGGGGGTGGGGGGTAAAAGAGAGGGAGGCGGTAACAAACATTTCGCTTCTCCTTGCTGCACAAGAGGTGGGTAGAAACGCTCTTAGGATCCAACCCTTCTCCACTTCAGCCTCATTCCGCCAACTTGCCCCCTTAGGTCACTGGGCGAAATTGCGGCTCCAGACAAAAGAGGGTTTTTGTGTGTGTTTGGAGGACGGGGAAGATGGGGAAATAAAAGAGAATGCAACTTTGCAGAAAGCAGAGACTACTCACCCCCGAGTGCGAGCAGGAGGAAGCCCAGAGCACAGCAACAGCAGCAGGACACAGACAAGCTCCTCAACGCCATTACAGTCCTCACTTTAATCCTCAAACCAGGAGCACACCGACAGTCATAGTGCAGGGCACACCGTGTCTGTGTGTGTGTGTGTGTGGAGAGAGGGGGTGGATCTGCTTACGCCGTGTTGTCCAATGCTCATCTATCACAGCGTGTCAGCATCCCGCTCTCTCTCTCTCTCTCTCTGGAGAGAGGCCACCATCCGGGGGGGTGCGGGGTGCGTAAACTGCAGCCACCTTATTGCCGCCTCCGGCCGCAGAGCTTCTCTCTCTCTCACACACACATACACACACTAACCCCCCCCCCCCCACTTACGTACACACGCACACACTCCCTCCCTACTCATACACACACACATACTCCCACCCTACTCACATAGACACGCACACACTCCCTCCTTACTCACACACACACACTCACTCCCCTGCGACACACACACAAACACACTCTCCCCCTACACACATATACACACACACACTCCCCCTATGCACATATATACACACACCTTCTCCACCTATACACATACACACACACTCCTCCCCTACACACATATACACACATACACACTCCCCCTATGCATATATACACACAGACACACTCTCCCCCTACACACACACACAAACACACTCTCCCCCTACACACATACACACACACACTCCCCCATGCACATATATACACATACCCTCTCCACCTATACACATACACACACTCCTCCCCTACACACATATACACACTCCCCCTACGCATATATACAGACACAGACACACACACTCCCTCCATACACACACAAACACACATTCCCCCTACGCACATATACACACACACACACTTGCCCCGACACACACCCACTCCCCCCCTACACACAAACACACTCTCCCCCTACACACACACAAACACACTATCTCCCTACACACATATACATTCTCCCCCTACATACATATACACACACACACACTCCCCCTATGCACATATATACACACACCCTCTCCACCTATACACATACACACACACTCCTCCCCTACACACATATACACACATACACACTCCGCCTATGCATATATATACACACACAGACACACTCTCCCCCTACACACACACACAAACACACTCCCCCATGCACATATATACACACACCCTCTCCACCTATACACATACACACACTCCTCCCCTACACTCATATACACACTCCCCCTACGCATATATACACACACAGACACACACACTCCCTCCATACACACACAAACACACATTCCCCCTACGCACATACACACACACACTCTCTCTCCCCCTACGCACATATACACACACACACACTCCCCCTATGCACATATACACACACACTCCCCTACACACATATACACACACACTCTCCCCTACACACATATACACACACACACACACTCCCCTACACACATATACACACACACACTCTCCCCTACACACATATACACACACACACACTCTCTCCCCCTACGCACATATACACACACACACACTCTCCCCCTATGCACATATACACACACACTCCCCTACACACACATACACACACACTCTCCCCTACACACATATACACACACACACACTCTCCCCTACACACATATACACACACACACTATCCCCTACACACATACACACACTCTCCCCTACACACATACACACACTCTCCCCTACACACACACACACACACACTCTCTCCCCCATGCACATACACACACACCTCTCCCCCTACACACATACACACACACTCCCCCTACGCACATATACACACACACTCCCCCTATGCACATAGACACACACACACTCCCCCCTACACACACACACACACTTCCCCCCCCCACACACACACACATCCCCCCCACACACACACATACACACACTCCCCCCTACACACACACAATCCCCTCCTACACACACACACACTCCCCCTACACACATATACACACACACACAGACTCTCTCTACCTATACACATACACACACACACACTCCTCCCCAAACACATATACACATACACACACTCTCCACCTATACACATACACACACACACACACACTCCTCCCTTACACACATATACACACATACACTTCCCACTACACACACACTCCTCTCTACACACACACACACTTTCCCCCTACACACACACACTCACTCCCCTCCTACACACACAAACACACTCTCCCCCTACACACATATATACACACACACTCCCCCTATGCACATATACACACACACACTCTCCACCTATACACATACACACACACTCCTCCCCTGCACACATATACACACGTACACACTCTCCCCTACACACACACACAAACACACTCTCCCCTACACACACACACAAACACACTCTCCCCTATACACAAACACACTCTCCCCTACACACACATACACACACACTCCTCCCCTACACACATACACACACACACTCCTCCCCTACACACATATACACACATACTCCTCCCCACACACATACTCCTCCCCCACACACGTACACACACACACTCCTCCCCTACACACATATACACACACCCTCCTTCCCTACACACATATACATACATACACTCCCCCTACACACACACACACTCCCCTCCTACACACACACACTCTCCCCTTACACACATATACACACACAATCCCCCTACACACATACACACTCCCCCACACCCACACTCTCCCCCTACGCACATATACACACACACTCCTCCCCCACACATATACACACACACTCCTCCCCTGCACACATATACCCACGCACACACTCCCCCTACACACACACAAACACACTCTCCCCTACACACATACACACACACACTCCCCCTACACACACATACACACACTCCCCCTACACACATACTGTCCCCCCACTCACATACACACACAGTCCCCCCTTCCCACACACACCCCACGCACATACACATGCACTCTCCCCCTACACACATACACACACACATACTCCCCTCTACACACATACACTCACTCCCCCACACACACACTCCCACAATCCCCCCCACACCCACACACTCCCACACATACAGACACACACACTTCCCCCACACACACATACATACACATACACTGCCCCCCGACACACACACTCTCCCCTACACACACGCACACTCCCCCCACACACACATACACACGCAGACACACTCTTCCCCTACACACATACACACACACACTCCCCCCGCCACACACACTCCCACACATTCATACATATGCACTCCCCCCCACAAACACACTCTCACAATCTCCCCCCCCCCCCACCCCCCCACACACACACACACACACACACACGTATCCTGTCCGCCCCCCCGGACTCGTCTCAATCCGCAGGTCAGCGAACCCCGCTCCTTATTTTCTCGAGGGGCGCTGGAAGCAAACGGAGTTCTGCCGTGAATAGAGGCAACTTCACCCGGGGCCACTTTGGCATCCTGATTCCCAAACCCGGACGGAGTGCCCGGGGCAGGAAGGAAGGATACCGCCTCTCATTCATCACCTCCAAAACCCCCTCCACTTCCAAAGCCAGAAAGTTATCAGTCAGGCTTAAAGTTACGGTTTTGTCAAAATGAATTTGGAAATAGAAAGATGCTTTCGAGGTCTGGTATATACCTGTCTGGTGATCTGTACTTGGTGCTGTGAAATATGAAAGTGGACAAAATAAAAGCGCTATCTAAACGCAAATTGCTTTTAAAGAAATCAGAGGCGGGTTCTGATCTACTTTTTAAAACATGTCTCTGTGTGAGACACTGTTAAGTATGAGCATTAGGATAACTCTCTCAGCTGAAGAGTCAAGCTGAGATCTTTCTACCTGGCTAGGCTGCAATTGCTAGGCTGCAATTTCCCGTGACACCGTCTGAGTATTTTACACACACACACACACACACACACACGGAATGAATACTTTTAAAACTCCACGGGACACAATTAAAGACAAAAAATGTTCCATGCGTTTTAATGACCTTTATTTTATTCTTTCTGCTGAAATATTCCCCTCTAGGGCGTGATGTGAACTTTCAAATCGCACGTTTCTGTTAAGATATCAGAGGCGCAGATCTGAAGTGTCGCCGTAAATGTTGCTTCTCGAATGGCGACGTGTAAGCTGTACGATTATTTTAGACAGTGGCAGAGCGACGGATTTTGTCAGTGTTCCGCTACTTGTTATTAAACCAACATAAATTGATTCCAGGATTTTTTTGAGTTCCATAGAAAGATAGGAGGCCATTTGACCTGTCGTACACATACTAGCCCACCCTTCCCCAATCCTCCACCTCCTACCTCAAAGCTCTGCGATTAGTTTCTTCTTTAGCTGCATCTCCAATTCCCTTTTGAAAGTTCAAATTAACACTGTCTTCACTAGTTATATGAAAAGATGGACATGGGACTTAGGTTCCAGAGTTTGTGATATTATTGTAAAACTGAAATTGAAATTTACAGGATATTACAATAGTGAATCAGTTTTCTGCATTTGCTCTCTAGTTACTGCGCACGGATTTCTCCAAACAACAAAAACTCCCAAATCGTAGATCACCGCCTGCACGGGTAAAGATTAGATTCAAGGTACAATAAAGCGTGCACAACGCACTTTAATTCCAAATTAGACCATAAGACATAGGAGTGCATCGCGTCCACTCCGCCATTTAATCATGGCTGATGGGCATTTCAAATCCACTTCCCCGCACTCTCCCCCTAGCCCTTATTTCCTTGCGAGATCAAGAATTTATCAATCTCTGCCTTGAAGACATTTAACGTCCCAGCCTCCAGTGCGCTCTGCGGCAATGAATTCCACAGGCCCACCACTATCTGGCTGAAGAAATGTCTCCTCATTTCAATTCTAAATTGACCCCCTCTAATTCTAAAGCTGTGCCCATGGGTCCTAGTCTCCCCATCTAATGGAAACAACTTCCCAGCATCCACCCTTTCTAAGCCATGCATTATCTTGTAAGTTTCTATTAGATCTCCCCTCAATCTTCTAAACTCTAATGAATACAATCCCAGGATCCTCAGCTGTTCATTTTATGTTAGGCCTACCATTCCAGGGATCATCCGTGTGAATTTCCACTGGACACACTCCAGTGCCAGTATGTCCTTCCTGAGGCGTGGGGCCCAAAATTAGACACAGTATACTAAATGACACCAGGGTTGTGGTAAAATTAAACACCAAAAGAACTGTGATAATAAAATGTGAGGCTGGATGAACACAGCAGGCCCAGCAGCATCTCAGGAGCACAAAAGCTGACGTTTCGGGCCTAGACCCTTCATCAGAGAGGGGGATGGGGTGAGGGTTCTGGAATAAATAGGGAGAGAGGGGGAGGCGGACCGAAGATGGAGAGAAAAGAAGATAGGTGGAGAGAGTATAGGTGGGGAGGGGATAGGTCAGTCCAGGGAAGACAGACAGGTCAAGGAGGTGGGATGAGGTTAGTAGGTAGATGGGGGTGCGGCTTGGGGTGGGAGGAAGGGATCTCTTCCTCCCACACCAAGCCACACCCCCATCTACCTACAAACCTCATCCCACCTCCTTGACCTGTCCGTCTTGCCTGGACTGACCTATCCCCTCCCTACCTCCCCACTTATACTCTCTCCACCTATCTTCTTTTTTCTCCATCTTCGGTCCGCCTCCCCCTCTCTCCCTATTTATTCTAGAACCCTCACCCCATCCCCCTCTCTGATGAAGGGTCTAGGCCCGAAAAGTCAGCTTTTGTGCTCCTGAGATGCTGCTGGGCCTGCTGTGTTCATCCAGCCTCACATTTTATTATCTTGGATTCTCCAGCATCTGCAGTTCCCATTATCTCTGACACCAAAAGAACTGTGGTTGCCGTAAATCAGGAACAAAAACAGAAGTTGCAGGCAAAGCTCAGAGGGTTTGGCAGCATCAGTGAAGAAAAAATCTGACTCAACACTTCAGGTCCATTGACCCTTCCTCACAAAATTACTGGACTAACGATCCAGAGGTCTGCACTAATGCTCCAAAGAAACAAGTTCAAATCCCCTCATAGCAGTTTGTGGAATTTAAGTTCATTAACAAAATCTGGAATAAAAAGCTGGTTGCAGTGATGGCTGCCATGAAACAATCATCAATTCTTACAGAAATTCGACTGGTCAATGATGCCCTTTAGGAAAGGAAATCTGCCACCCTTAACTGGCCTGTCACATTGAGATAGAATACTGCTGATTTTTAATTATTCTCCGAACTGCCTAGCAAGGGGTCCAGATGCATTGACTCCAGAACCCATTATGCCATGAATTAAATATCAGCAACCAGACTTGCTGACTACCACTTATGCCCTCCCTGATCCGAAACTTCACTGAATGTAACAAAGACACTGAACGTAATCTAAGTAAAAGAATTCAATGTCTATCATCAAGATGACCAAGCTGATTGAGCCCTGGAGAGCTTATGACAGATTGGACTGTGGCAGGGAACTAACAAAACAGGCAAGTTGATTTTGTCTTGTCATCACCTCTCAGAATCACAGATCTATCTCTGCATAACAACATGACCTGTGGAAGTAAAATCCTATCTTCAATTTTACGGTCACCATCATGTGGGATTACAGCATTCATGAGGCTTTGTAGGCTAGCAGTAGTAGAATTGTGCCTTGCCACAATCTGTAGCCTCATAGTTCCATATATTTCTTACTCTACTATTTACACACAACTGAACCCAGGTTGGCTGCTCAGCTAAGAATATAGGAGAGCCTATCAAGAGCTGTAGCAGTGATATCTAAAATTGAATACTAGGCTGGACAGGTTATTAGACAAACCGGAAACACACTTCTAAAAAAAACAGAAGCAGCAAGTTGAAGAGCTAAGTCATTCTACAATTCAATGGATCAGATCCAAGCTCTACAGTCATGCTACATATAGTCTTCAATGGTGATGGACCATTAATCAAATAACTGGAAGAGGCTCTTTGAACATTCCCATCTAGAATATTAGCAGTGAACAGCATGTAAACAAAATGAAACGTTGAATGAGCAGCAAACACTTTTACCCAGAATTACTGAGTGGGTGATCTATTTTGGCTTCAGCCTGAGATCACCTGTACCACAGGTGTCAATCTTCAGCTGTTTTGACACACTCCACATGATATTGAGAAATAGCTGAATGACTACATAGGGTAAAAGATATGGGTCCTGATAACAATCCCATTGTAGTGCTGAAGACTTGTAGCCCACAACTAACTGCCCCCTAGCCAAACTGTTCCAGTAACAGCTACAACACTGGAAGCTATTTAATTAAGTGGTACATTATCCACTAATGACCTGTCCACAAAACACAGGACCAAACCAAATCTGGATGACTGCTCCATCAGGCTACTCTCAATCATTGGTAATATAATGACATCCAGAACAGTGCTATCAGTGACACTTCCTCAGCAGTAACATATTCACCAATGTTCAGTTTGGATTCTGCCAGGACCACTCACCTCCAGATGTCATTATTGCCTTGGTCCAAGCATCGATAAAGGAGCTGAATTCCACAAATGACATCAAAGTAGTGCTTGATGAAGTGCCTATTCTAAGCAATAGCCCAATAAGTAAAGTGGCTGTACAGCAAGCAGGAGTTTGGGAATTTTTAAGAGTGCACCTTATCTCCTGACTAGCCAAAGTCTGCCGATCAATTAAATGAGGAGTGGAGATGCAACACTCAGCAGTCACAGAGTCATAGAGCTGAACAGCATGGAAACAGACCCTTTGGTCCAACTCATACTTGCCAACCAGATACCTTAAATTAATCTCATCCAATGGCCAGGCATTTAGCCCATATCCCTCTAAAGTCTTCTTACTCATATACCCTTCCAGATTCCTTTTAAATGTTGTAATCATACCAACCTCCACTACTTCCTCTGGCAGCTCATTCCACACATATGCCACACTCTGCCCGAAAACATTGCCCCTTAAGTCCCTTTTAAACCTTCCCCCTCTGACCTTAAGCCTATGCCCTCTAGTTTTGGACACCCCACCCCAGGGAAAAGAACTTGGCTATTCAAAGCTTGACACAATCCAGGACAAGGCAGCCCATTTGATCAACATCTCAGCCATGACATTCAACACATGTTCCCTTCGCTACCAACACAACAGCAGCAGCTACACTATCTACAAGATGCACTACAGAGTCTTTTGATTACACCTTCCAAGAGCTCAACCTCCATCACTTATAAGGAATGCAGCAGTGAACAAAAGGAAACCCCATCACTTGGAAGCTTCTTCCAAGTCAGACAACAGCTGGATTTACGTCACCATTCGTTCAAAGTGGCTGAGACAAAATCATGCAACTTCCCAGCTAGGGTACACCTTCACTACAAGGATCATAATGGTTCAAGAATGTGGCTCATCACCACATTAGATAACGAATGATGATTACCCTTAATCAAATGTCATTAGGGATGGACAATAAATACTGGCACTTGCTCCCACACTATGAAAAAGAGAAAATCCTTAGCACCACTGAGATATTTTATTGTCAATGCTTGCTTTTCTGGTTGATCCAGAACATTTTACTATTTTGGAGCAGTTTTATATGATGGATTTCAACCAAGTGGTGTTTGGATTGAGACCATTAAATGCAGGATCTTTACAAGCAAAGGTAGATATTTGCCCCATCTATCAATACTGCAAGTGAAAGTCAATTCATTCATTGCACTGCTTGTTGAGGAGGTACTTTATGTTGGTTGGACTGGAGTTAAGTTTCCAGATGTTACCTGGAACATCAAGACTGTCTCTTCTAATAGTCCACATACATTTCACAGATGTCTACCCACAAAAACTATAGATAGCGCTGAAGTCAGAAAGTGGATTTCCAATCTGCAGTTACATTTGAAGCTTGTCATTTTGGTACCAGCATTCACTAATCTTGCTATTGTAATTTCATTATCAATGCCTTTCAAAATGTTAGGAGTTTGGTTCGTTCCTTCTTCAGTACATTCACTTTTTCAATCCTGAATTATTCTTTTCATCTCAATTAGGCCAAATACACCAGTGCAAAAATAGGCTTTTTTTTAACATACAGCATTAGAAGCATAGTTTTACAGGGTATACAGGGCCAAATTAATTTTATTAATAGTTATTGAAATACCCTTCAGACTAGGCAACTTGATCATTCCTGTTGATAACATTTACACCAAGTGGATGCTTGTTGATTTACCACCAAATAGATCCAAATCATGTTTTTCTTTGTTAATTCAGCCTCAAAACCTTGACAAAGAGGAAGCGCAGAAGGAATATGCACCAAAAACTCTCAGATTGTTAATTGGAGATAATGGTGATATAGTCATTTTTAATACAAGATTATGAATCCAGAGGAGTGCTGACCTCTATACAGATCAAATTTATCCTACCTGCAGCAATAGACACTGATCCATTTAAAATTTCTACCAAAGCTCCATAGTTTTGCCTCTGAGCTGGGTGTTAAAATACAATTGCTGTAGCTTGCAGCACATCGGACAACTCCATAGTTTTTGTCCACAAGGTTATGTTTTTGCGCATGCTCACTATTAAGGTGACTCCCTCCTCAGTCACAACATCCTGTACTTATTAATGAATAACTTAAATACATGTTTGGTGCAAGGGATGAAACAGCCTATATGGGCTATGTTGAAAAGATCCATGGGACTTTAAGATATGCCCACAAATACTGACTCTACATAGTGAGCAACAACAACAAATAAGTTTTCCAACAAAATGAATGAATATGAAGCTTGTTTCAAGCTTAAAGTGTAAGATTAGCTAAGCCTTCAAATAACTTTACCGCAGGAAAAAGCTGTGGAGGCTGGGTAATTAAGTATATTCAAGGTTGAGATATCTAATCAGTAAGGGAGCCAAGGATTATGGGGAAAATGTGGAAAAATGGATTTGGGGATTAACAGGTCAGCCAAGACTGAACGGTAGAGCAGAATCTAACGGCCTACTTCTTCTCCTTTGTCTTACAGTCTTATGGATGACTCTTGAAACCTAAAGTGCTAAATCTGATGCAGTATGGGATACTTTGTTACTCAATGTTACATTGCCCAAGTGACTCAATGAGTTCATTAACACTGTGTTAAATGTTGAAGGCATTTAATTTGCTGAACTTCAAAACACTGATTGCAGTTAAAAGAATCTTTGTAAAGTTACATTTTGAGGACATCGTTATGTTGATTTAATATGAATTACTGACATTATGTTTTTATTTCACATTTCCAGAAGACGACTACCGACATTTTTTATCATTGATGCAAGTCAAAACCCATATTTAGAGAGATTTTGAGGTTTAATGCTTATATGCTGACCTCTTTGTAGAAATTATCTGTACAACTGGGATAATAGGATTCTTATAGCTTAAAGGCCTGTCAGTCCTAGTCTGGCATTAATCAAGATATTTTTCTTCTAAGCACTAAACATTAAAAAATATAAGACACAGTCTGTTACCACCTAGTAAGAAAAACTGGACAGTGAATTCCTAAAAGTTATTACATGAATTTGAGGAATTACACCAGTCATGTGCATGCACATAATTTCCATGAGGTTAACAGGCAATGAATATCTACTGGTGGATTGATCCATCTCCTTTGACAAAACCATGGCAATCATGTGCAGTGAAACATACGCATAACTTATGTTAGAACTATCTTAGAATAGTAAGGCATTCGTGGGCTGGATTATGCTTAAAATCCACTGAGACATTCTGCACCTGGAAGTCTTTGTGCAAAAGTAACTGTCGGCTAGTCATTCAGACGTTGAGGGAAATGCATTCGCATGTTCCACTATTAATATGCCTTATTGTTTCAGGGATGTTTTCTTCTGGCTTACTAATTTGTCAAACTTATTTCTTGATCAACAGAAGTTTTCTGAATCATTCATTTTTTGAGCCTTTACATCTGCTCGGAAGAATACACTTAGCTCATTGTTCAAGGTTCATGACCTTGTTTTACCTCTTCTCACCTTAACAAGACATAGAACAGTGATTGCAGCTAAAATTTAGACTATTTGAGCACAAAACCACTGTTAAATAAGTTAGCTTATGTCTGGCAAATCTTTAAATCATGGGATAGCAATGCATATCTCCAGGATCATTTTGTGCACAGTTGCAGTCATAAAGAACTCTATTTATATCGTATTCAGGATACATTGAACAAGTATGAATCTTACCTCTTGTTTGGAACTCAAAAGATTAAAACTACATAATTCTGAATTAGGCTGGTAGTAGAGAACTAATTCTTATTTGCCCAAAAATTATTAGACGTTGAGCTTATCCAGATCAGTACAGGATTAAAAAGTTATTTTTTTCCTCATTCTGTAACCCAAACATCATCTAGTAGTTTCAGGGTAACAAAAGACATCATGAATTCTTTTAACATTCCTTAATAATCTGATTTAGCCACAACTTTAGCAGTTGCAAATGGACCACATGAACTTTATGTCCTCACTGAATGAGATTATTGAACTTAAAGGTAGCATTATTCTGTGAGATCACATCCACCAAGTACAACAATAAGACTTCTTGTATTTCAAATCTCTCCCTTGTAAACATTGATATGAAACAAAGTCCAAACAAAACATTTGTATTTAAAGTTTTTACAAGGATCTATAGTTTGAATTGTGGGGGAGGTTGTTGACTTGTTCGACGAATTGGTTTGTTTTCATTCAGACGTTTCATCAACATGCTAGGTAACATCATCAGTGAGACCTCCGATGAGGCGATGTTGTTCTACTCCGCTTGGACTTTATGCTGTCTGGCCTGTTATGATGAGTTGTATAATTTCTGGTTCTGTTCTGTATGGGTTTGTACATGGGGTCCAATTCTATATCTATGTCGATTGTATTATGGGTTGAGAACCCACGCCTCTAGGAATTTCCATGCACGTCTATGATTGGCTTGGGCTACTATGGTTACATTGTCCAAGTTGTATGTATAAGTGCATTTTATCTTCCATAAACCCAGAGCATTTTCTTCAAGAATCCTGAATCAAATCATTCTCAAATTGCAACACCTGAATAATTTGCACAAAGTCTAAATAGTGTCATTTCAGAAAGAAAATCAAAATCCTTAAGTCAGAATGGGATACAAGTTCCAAGGTACAAAACTGAGGGATGAGATCAACGAATCTTGTGTTCAGAGTTAGAATTTCCACTGGGAAACTGATATTTCTGCAGATTTCCCACATACCTTATAACCTGGAGGAGAAGGCCCAAATAAATCATTAGCAGTTGTCTCTATGTTTGGAGGTAGAAGTTTGAAATGGGCACTCTGGATTATCATCAGAGTCAAACTCATGATTCTTGGAATATTCCAAAAAAATTAAACATCCTTGGATTTTAAACAACTACATCTATCCAAATTTAAATCAAACATGAGTGGAACCTCTTACACCTGAAGACTTAACAAGTTCCAAGCAGAAAATACCCAAAACTATTAGTTGATTGAGCTAAAGAAAATCTTCTTGAAGTTCCAAGTTCAACCAATCAATACAATCTTTAACCTAAATGTCACTGTATTTGGCTGTTCACTAAAACAGCCATACAAACCTTTGTGGTTAATCTCAGCCATTTGTATCAGGAAATGGTGCAAACATAAAGTGTAAGAACATAAATAATAGACAAATACAACTTTTGCTTTTGCACTAAGGTTTTTATTAATAATGCATGTTTTAGTGTACAGTTTCTAATCTATGATCTGTTATGAGGTTTGCCTTCACCTTCTCCAAATTGCCATTCTGTTCACTTGCATATAGATTTTACCCTTTGAACTGTTAAAGGAACCCCTTCAATAACAAAAGGACTTTTTGTTCAAACAAGATAGTGTAATGAATGGACAATAATGAAATATCATGCTCTAGGTGCAGCAAAGGCTTGGAATATTTTGCACCAAAAGAGCTAGTTATTTTTAATCAAGTACCCTGCCTAGCACTACACCACATAGTCGAATATGCTACGCACGAAAAAGATAAACAGCTTCTCCACACTGCTATCAGAACCCGTAAATAGATAATATTCGTGCATTCATTTTTATGTAAGTAGAAGATCATAATGAATTTGAGTTTGGTTATGCCACACAGTCACAAGAGGGATATTCTATTTGGAACCAGACAGACTTAAAAATCAAGAGTACAAGCTTTAAAACATGTTTGCGTATTACACAAAGAAACTTGAACATGTTAGTGCACGAATTAACACTGGAAAAGTAAGATATGACCAAAGATGCTGACACCAGTTAACTCATAAATATTCCAACCTTGAGAAAGTTTACACACAGCTATAACTGTTACAACACACAATGTATTACATTACTTTCTGAAGTATTGGAAGATAGTACACTTAACCTTGAAGAAATGAAACTAATTTATCCAAATGGAACTGCTGTCTCCCTCTAAATTTAATTAAACTAACTTTAAAACCCTTTTTACCCTAAATTTGTAAAACTTAAAACAAAAACAAATATTACAATTATATAATTAGGACTCGTAGATTTGTTGATTTGCAAATTAAGGTTGTGTTAAATAGAAATGTTTCGGATCTTGATCACAACAGCAGCCATCAAGTGTATATAACTGTATAGCAAGAAATTTGCACTATGTTAATCCCACAAAGAAAAATTGTTGTAACAGCAGTTCCATTTTTCATCACATACCTCTTAAGTAGGTAATCAGTAACCGTTTTTGTACAAGTCACAAAATTAGTGGACAGAGGATGGAAGGCAAAAAACAAAACACAAGGGCACAATTTTACAATTCTAAAATGATTTGAGTTCAGTATGCATATTTCTGGGATGGGGAAAACCAAAGACTTCACTTCAAACACTTTAACCAGGAATTTGCACAACACATTTTATAAACGATAAATGAACATTTTTTAGTCATCTTGTCTCATTTATATGCAAAAAACACATTTTACCATTGTTCCACAAGTCACAAGTTTCTTAGACGTTAAAATTTTAACAAGCAGTCAGCATAATACATAGGCCCTCAGTAGTTGTGCAATCAATTTAGCATTTTCAGCAAGCACAGCAGTAAATTGATAGTTCTAAAATAAAAGAGTAGGACTGTCTAATTTCTTTTGTATCATAATTACAAATGCAATGTCTACATATAAAATGTGACTTCAGTAAACTAAATCCAGAGAATTAACATTGCAGTCAGTGGACTGGCTGACACTAACTTCAATGAAGGTAATATAATAGTGTTGTAGAAATCTCAAATAGTTTTAGCCTTGTTTACCTCATCCACTTTCATAAAATTAGAAAATTGACCGGCAAGATGGCTGGACTTAACTGTTCCATTAACTTTTATAATAATATTTTCAAATTTTTGTTTATGTAAATATTTATGAGACAAACTCTAACAGCACCAAATAAAAAGGATGTAGTTATACTGTGTGTACTAATCTGAGATTGTAAGTATTTGAGTGTGCAGTGATCAGATACATCACTGTCCACTTGGTTTTTGGTGTGCATGCTCACAACAGACAACAGTACTGTGGCACTTGCATGCCAGAAGCTCCGCATATACAGCATATTTACCGGTTGGCAATGCAAATTGGCAAAATGTAAATCAGTGTGGTTAAAGTGAAGCTAATATGTTTATGTAAACATTATTCAGCATTAGAGAACTTCTTTTGAATTTACTCTAATCTTGGCATTACATTCAGAGCTTATTGTACTCTCAGGCAACAAAAGTATCCCACTAAGTAGGGCTGCACCTATACTTAAATCTAGCTAAAGATGGACTTAATGTGCAACAGAAAGAAGATGAAATAATGTCTTCTGGCTTTAATACAAAGGGAAATCAAGTACTGCTGTAATACTACATTTGAATTACTGCACACTGGAAATAACTTTAAATCAATGCAGAAGTAGCTACATAAGCAATGTTTACATATTCCTGTAAAAACAAGATCTGCGTTTCCTCCCCAACAATGTCCCTCCACCTCCCTTTTATTGTGGCTATGAAAATAAACATTTTTTAAATTAAACAGCAAATCCTGATGTCAACACTGGGGACTGATTTGAGCATTACAGTGCCTAACATTGTGAGAGAACTGAACATTCAAAAGATCACAGAAGTGCTCCTTGGCTTAACAATAGCCTCTACTGATGTTAATGCAATCTATCTCATGCTGTCAGGCTCAGTGACTACTCCAAGCTAATACCCTTAATGAGGCCAACAACTCATCATTAGAACAGAAATACTCTTTATATTCCTGTTAATGTTGAGAACATACTCAAGAAGGATGTTAG
Source organism: Stegostoma tigrinum (assembly GCF_030684315.1). Classification (NCBI taxonomy): domain Eukaryota; kingdom Metazoa; phylum Chordata; class Chondrichthyes; order Orectolobiformes; family Stegostomatidae; genus Stegostoma; species Stegostoma tigrinum. The sequence continues at coordinate 22,737,668 of NC_081386.1, read as the reverse complement.
GAGATACCCACAGATGACTAATTTGCAAAGGAGGTGCTATTGGCAAGAATGGCTCTTTTCATAACAGGTTGAACTATTTATGTAATTGGTATGAGGTGAGATTTAATAAAGTCAAACATGATGTAATCCATTTGGTTCAATATATTCTCTTCAAATTCGTAAGAGGCAAAGTTGCATTACATAAAGTTGCCACAATGAATAGGACTACATATGCATGATTTATAAACAGCCAAGTCAACTGTATTCCCTTGCACAAATCATAAAGGTTAATTTTTCAATATCCCATGTGCACCATTTAAATAGTAAAATTATTTTCTGATCTCCACCTGCAGACTGCCAGAGAAAAAGGTGTGCTAAACTCCAAAGTCATCACCTGACCTTGCAATTCTGACTATGAATTGATCCTGTTACAAGTGCAGTCAAAAACACTTGAAAATGCTTAAACAACAATTACTACATGTGTTTTAATAGTACAGAACTCAAACAGTAAAGTTAGCTCCTGAAGACAAATGTATTATTCACTCCATATGTTATTTTCTGTAAAACAGGTCTCCAGCTGGAATTATCTACATCTAACAAAACTCTCTGCTCCTGTGACTTTTTAAAAATGGCACCACAGACAGAAATCCGTGAATGTATGCAGCTGTTCATAACTTTCTGCTTGCAATTACACAGTATTGAAGAGTCCCACATTATCTAGATGAATCTGGGGTAAACCCAAATAAATTGCTGTGCCATTGTCAATAAAGAAAGCTGTCTAATCGTCAGGTTTGACATGGTGAGGGGTTGATCTTCAAGGTCCAAAGTCATAAGATTATTTTCCCATTTCCCTCATGGAGTTTGCCATTTCACAAGAAGCCAGATGCAATACAGCAAGTAATTTTGGTATGATAGGACAAGAAAAAGTGTTCTCATTGGAGCTTCTATGTGTCAATGTTATACTGATTATGATGCTGCTTCTTAGCTTTGTTAAACTGAAAAGGCTTGCAACATGCCTTCCTGGCAGAAATACATTCATGTGTCTGTTTTTGAAAATTTTCACTACCAAGTTCTGTGATAGTTCTCTTATGTTTTCTGCAGTACTGCCCTCCATAGGAATAACCTAAATTTATGACATTAGAATGCAATGTTTCTGACCAAGTAAGCCTTGCTCATTGGCAGAAGCAAGGACCAATTTGGATATCTGGAATTGGTAAGTGTTACAATACAATTAGGCTGTTGTCAGTATTAGTCTAGTTATATGCTGCAGGAATGGATACTGCACTTAACTAAAGTCTCTCATACCTGGTAGCATTCTAATAAATCTTTCCTGCATTCTCTTTAAGATGTTGGGTCCTGCCCAAGATAGATGTTATAATGCAATGCACCAACCATAATCAACTGGGAAACTTATTAATGTCCTGATTTCCATAAATCTATAGCCCATACATTGAGTCTGGATTTATTAATGGCTCCTTAGAGCAAGTAACCACGTGGGGTCAGACGAACTTAAATAAATAACATCATTTACATGATTTTCTGTAATTCATATCCTTTTGGTATTACTTTCATTTAACTGGTGCTATGATCTCTGTATTCATAATTCGTAGTTTAACAGAAGCTGATAGTTCAGAAGCAACACCGTTAGGTGAGAAGGATGGCAGGTATACCTGACTGTATCAGTTATTATCCAAAAACCAATACCATCTGGCAGTGACATTCAAGTCTACATTTATTCAAAAAGCAGTGACTGCTACAGGCCTTCATTTACCAGAGGGAGTGAGCCAGAGATCTGCAACAAATTCTACAGTAGGTGAGGCAAAATCTCTTGCATTGGACTGTAAAAGTCTCAGCACTAAATTGTATTCAGTAGAGATAGCAGGAACTGCCAACGTTGGAATCTGAGATAACAAGATGTAGAGCTGGATGAACACAGCAGGCCAGGCAGCAACAGAGGAGCAGGAAAGCTGATGTTTCAGGTCTAGGCCCTTCTTCAGAAATGTATTCAGTAGGATTGTTTCAACTGGCCACTGGTATTATGCACAAATGGGTGTGCAAAACACATGTCCATGGTTTGAAAGACCCAGTTAATAATCTTTCCCAAGGCAACAGGCTTCAGGATCAGGGTTGGAGAGTCAATATTAGAGTCTCAGGTACCTTGAAAGTTACAGATTTTACTGATTTTCCAAGACACTTTAAAATAGGGCAGAATATGCAACAACCCCCACCAAATATTCATGTTACTTGTAATCAGCATTTCTACTAATTTTATTTTCTTCTGCATGGATCTCAGAGTTATGTGTGCAGCAGAAACCTATGGAACTGGAAGTCAATGCTGTGCCCACTGCCGCACAACTGAAAGGAAATGTTGCTTGTAATCTTGAACTCCATTATGCATGTCAAGGTAATTTACATTACTGAAATTAACATGGTAAAGCTAGACTAAGTGGCCTCGGGCAATCAAAAATCCCCTGGTGTCACAGCTCCAAAGATTTCTGCAGTATCCATGCTAGATCCCAAACACAAATATTAGGAGATATATTCAACAATACAGTGACTATCAAACACACTCGTGGCAATTGATTGATTGTATTTTACTAGTAGCTGTTGGTTATTTAATGGCCCTTGCCTTTTTTAGCTTCAGATGTCTGTCCCAGTCTCTTTGATAAATTGAAGCCCTTAACAGTCACTGTTGTTTGAATAAGTGACATAAATCACTTCTAAAACTGTGTAAATAACAAAGTGTGGAGCTGGATGAACACAGCAGGCCAAGCAGCATCTCAGGAGCACAAAAGCTGACGTTTCAGGCCTAGACCCTTCATCAGAGAGGGGGATGGGGTGAGGGTTCTGGAATTATTAGGGAGAGAGGGGGAGGTGGACCGAAGATGGAGAGAAAAGAAGATAGGTAGAGAGGAGAGTAAAGGTGAGGAGGGAGGGAGGGGATAGGTCAGTCCAGGGAAGACGGACAGGTCAAGGAGGTGGGATGAGGTGGTAGGTAGGAAATGGAGGTGCAGCTTGAGGTGGGAGGAAGGGATGGGTGAGAGGAAGAACAGGTTAGGGAAGCGGAGACAGGCTGGGCTGGTTTTGGGATGCAGTGGGGGGAGGGGTCGAGTTGGGCTAGTTTTGTGATGCAGTTGCGGGGAGGGGAAGAACTGGGCTGGTTTTGGGATGTAGTGGGGGGAGGGGATGAGCTGGGCTGGTTTTGGGATGCAGTGGGAGAAGGGGAGATTTTAAAGCTTGTGAAGTCCACATTGATACCATTGGGCTGCAGGGTTCCCAAGCGGAATATGAGTTGCTGTTCTTGCAACCTTCAGGTGGCATCATTGTGGCACTGCAGGAGGCCCATGATGGACATGTCATCTGAGGAATGGGAGGGGGAGTTAAATTGGTTCGTAACTGGGAGGTGCAGTTGTTCGTCGCGAACCGAGCGGAGGTGTTCTGCAAAGCGGTCCCCCGTGTAAACTGCTTGATTTGCAGGCAGTCAATTTCTTGTCAACTATCCAAAAACCTTGAAGAGGCTTGGGAAAAGAATTCTAACATGCTAAGGTACTTAGAGACAATGCGGAAGTCCGTTCCAACCATGCCATTACCACTGCTTAATGTAGATTCAATGATCCACAATATACAAAGTCCCTTTCTTTCTAGAAATTAAAAGCCATTTGTTGAGGTCAAAAGCAATAGGCCAATCCTTAACATCTGCCTCAACCATTTAAAATAACAGCCTCAGCCTCTTATTACCCTTAGGTTTCTGGGCGAGGATGGACACAGTTGATGATGGCCTGTAAAATTCTTCATCAATACTGTATATATTAACTCTTCTAACTAAGCTGCCATCTGTAACACATTTGGCAAAGGACCCAATTACCATATATATCCTTAATACTCTGACTTTTAAAGGACAGATCTATAACAACCAGATCTTTGGTCATTACTTGAGGTGCAACTTTAGATGCCCAGGTGAACAACAAGTATATTCGACACTTGGGCACTATCACCATAGCATGCTAGGTCATGATTCATCCAGTGCATTCTCCCCTAGCTCAATATTTCCAGTACGGATGCAACTCTCCTAAGGCTTCGCAGGGAAAAAAAGTACCAAGTAAATAATAGTGGATATGAAGGAGTACTATAGCAGAAGAGATGAAAATGTGTAGTTATTGAGATGTATTAAGACCAAATTCATATGTGGCTATATTTGCATGTAATAAATCAGACATGAGATGGGAAGTGGTTTTTGAGCTGAGCACTTTTAAGAATGTCAGTGAAGAATTGGAATGCAAAAAACAATCCTCTGCCTCGTAGATATTCATAGCATGGCTGGGAAAACTGTTAGGGTAGTGTGAGGATGAGGCCATTTGAAGTGCCTTACAAGTTCGTAGTATTAAAAGGTCGGATGGTGAATTTTCCAACCCTGGCTAGCACAGAAAGGTCTGTGAAATTTTCTTGCAATATTCTAGCTGTGTACAGTGGACAAGACATTAATGTTGGTAACCTTCGATCAATCTCCCAGCACGATTCCTTTTTTGGGGAGGGTATGGGGATGTCACCGCAAAGAAGGATTACTGTCGTCTTCTGTTTTACTTTCTTACAAGTTTCAATCTTCTGACTGGAGAAACAAAACACTCATCAGTTCTGCTTGTTCCAGAAATGTTTTAAGCAGACATCCACTTCTTTGCCAACTTTGAAAACCTCACTTCTTGTCTTTTAAACTGCTCAACTTGAAAACACTTCTCAGTCCACAATGGGTAAAATCTCAAGACACTTAGCAATTGCTTCTCATTACAATTAGGCTGATTGTAGCATTTCCTAGTGAGTCAGCACACTTCATGTACAGCACAGGCAATATTCTCATTGCCTACTCAGCTTACAACTGATGATAAATCTAGATTTCATTGTTTTGGCGTGAACACAAGTAGCTGTGTTCCCTTGCTTGAGGATATAAGCTTGAACAGTAACAAGCAGAATGACTAGCTTTCCCTTTTCTCAGAAATAATGGAAAAATTTGGCACGGTACAGATAACTCAAATTTTTTTAAAACAGATCATGTTCAATCGAGTATAAAAAGAAAAAGGGGAGGTGCAGTTGAGCAAGTGGACAAAAACTTGGCAGATGGAATATAATGTTGGAAAATAAAAGGTTATCCACTTTGGCAAGAAAAATACAGCATCTAAATATTATTTAAATGAAGACAGGCTGCATAGACATACAGAAGGTTTTGGGTGTTCTTGCTCATAAATCACAAAAAACTAGCATGCAGGTTCAGCGGGTTATTCAGAGGAAATGATGTATAAAAATAAGGCTATCTTGCTGAAACTATTCTGTACTACATCTGGAGTACTGTGAAAAGTATTGGTTTTCTTTACTAAGGAAAGATATACTTATACTGAAGACAGTCCAGAGAAGAATCACTAGGTTGATCCTGGGTATGAGGCATTGTTTTGAGAGGTTCAGTAGGTTGACCTGTACTCAATGGAGTTCAGAAGACTGTGTGTAAAAATAATGAGGCTGATATGTTTAATCTACTTTTTAAAATAGAAATTGCAACAAATGGATTCAAAATTAAGGGTTTTCCCAAACAGCCCACACAGAAATTGAATCAGAAACAATACCAGTGCTATTATTTGAAATAAAAATACTAATATTGAAATGGAGATCATCAAAATGGGCAGCCAATGCATCAGGTAGTAGTTCCATCTGAATATCATAAAGGAATTTCCTGTGTGTTCACAAAATTCCAATAGTAGGTCACTTGGGTATTAGGAAAACAAGGACTAAAATATTGAAAATTTTTTATTGACCAGATTTAAAGAAACAGAAAAAGATTGAGTCAAATTTTGCCAGATGTGCTACGTGTCAGGGAAAACTCAAACCTCAGTTAAGCATGCACCGTTAATTATGATACCGGGTTTGGAAGAGCTGTTTAGTAGGGGCTTAATAGATCGTGTAGAACTCATGCCCAAAACTAGGAATGGGAACAAGCATCTTTTAATAACTGTGAGTGTTTCCTCAAGATTTCCTGAAGCAGTGCGTTTAGGGAAATTTGTCGCAAAAGTGGTAAATGAGAAGCTAGTTCCATTTTTGTTTTAGAAAATATGGATTACCCGAAGAAGTAAAACTTGAACCTTTATCCAAATATAAGTCAAAAAAATTCAAAGAAAAATGATGAGTAGCTTAGAATAAAACAACGTACATCACTGGCTTAGCACCCACAATCTGAAGATGCATTGGAATGGTGGCGTCAAACATTTAAAGATCATGTTCAGAGCTTACTATCAAGAATGCCCTAATGATTGGAATAAAGGAATTTCTTTATTCCAATGTGCCATTATGGAAACTCCCAATGAGTTCACTTAATTTATTCCTTTAAAACTAATATACAGACATGAGGTGAGATGACCATATAAATTGATTAAATAAAAATTGAGAAACTAAAGCTCGGTGACTATGCTTTCAATCCATGTTTCAGACTTCAGAGGAGAACTGACCAAAATATTGGCTAAGAAACATTTGAAAAGTTAATTGGCAGTTAAAGTAGATAAGTGGCCAAAGTTTGAAATTCTGTTGCTGGAGACAAGGAGATAATGTTGTTACCAACATCTTTGGAAACAATAAAAGTACAATCCATTAAGATGTTGAAAATATATTACAATAGGGATGATATTCAGGAAAAAATAATGAAACAAGTAAGAAGTGAAAGTATTAAAACAATTAGAAAATGAATGAGAAATTGAACATTCAAAAATTGACCTCCAATGATCAGTTTGGAAAATATGGAGGTGCTTGAAAGAATAGATGGCCTATATTAACTTCCAGAAAACTATGAAGTGACATATGAATTGTATTTATGCATTATAAATCAAGTTTTGGGAATTGGCCAGGAAAAATGGTTTTGCTACTCATGATGTTAACGTGAAAGACTCAATCAAGAGAGATTAGCTCAAGTGAGGGAAGTGATTAAGTTCACAATGGACAATTTCATCATTGAATCAATTCATAGTAGTGTGAACTCACCCATCATGATAGTATCAAAACCAGATGGGTCACAAAGTTTCAAAACTAATTATCGCAAAGTCAATGCAATAACAGAAGCAGTCACATATCCTATCAGGGATTGAAGGACTGCACTGAACACACTGGGCTTGCGCAATTTGGCAAGTCCTGTTGACTGCTGGAGTCAAAGTAATATTGACATTTTAACATTGGGCAGGCTTTATCAATACAAGTCATGCTGTTTGGAATGAAAATTATTCTGGCAACATTTGAGCAATTTTTAGCCAGTAAAGTCACTAATGGAGTATTTAACTGTTGTTTAGACTGATATATTGATTGATTATGACTGAACATGGGAAGAACATTGACACCTTTTGCAGAAACAGAAGTTGCTGGAAAAGCTCAGCAGGTCTGACAGGATTTATGAAGAAAAGAATCAGAGTTAACGTTTCAAGTCCGGTGACCCTTCCACAGAACTAAGTTCTAAGGAAGGGTCACCGGACGCAAAACGTTAACTCTGATTTTTTTTCTTCACAGATGCAGCTAAACTTGCTGAGTTCTTCCAGAAACTTCTGTTTTTGTTCCTGTTCCGCAGTGCGTTTGGTTTTTATTTTACATCATTTGACTGAGCTATTTATAGGCTATGAGAAGCCAATTTGGTTATGAATCGGGTGAAAGGTGCATTTGCTGAGGCAAAGGGGACTTATCTAGGCACATCGTGGGATAAGATCAAGTAGCAACTAGGGAGGTGAAGGTACTGGCTATTTTGGATTTTTCCATACCCTAGGAAAATAAATTCTGTGTTATGTTAAATTTTGTTTTATTGTAAGTTTGCTCGGAATTTCAGCATTGTCATTGCATGTTTAACAGACTTATTGAAAAAAGGCAGAAAATTTGAAATACACAAGAGAATCATAGTGCCCTTGTACACCTGAAACTTGTGCTCAAACAAAGTTACTTCTCCTCATTGGGAGCCAATTCAACCTACCCGTTGATCTCAGCAACACTGGTGGTTGGTGCAATTTTATTACAAGATGACAAGATCAACCTGTCAGTTATTTTGCAAAGAAACTAACCAGCCATGTGCAAAAATTTCTGCAATGGAGAAGATGACATTAAGTCTTGTGATAATTGTACATCATTTTAAGATTTGCACACATGGAAGCAACTGTTAATTATACAAACCAAAATCCTTTAATTTTCTTAGTAAAGCTTTGTGACACAATTTGGGAAATCATTCACGTGCCTGTACAACGTGTTTTATCAAGAGCACATGAGAAGAATATGTAAGGTTGCTGTTTAACTCGCTGTGTTCACTGTCAAGGTAGACAAACAGGAGGCTGGAAGAATAAAACAGGCTAGGCAGCATCTGGGGTAAAGGAGCAGTCTATGTTTCGAGTATTTCCCTTCTTCAGGACTGGACCTACCTCGACCTTGGATTCCAGCATCTGCAGTTCTTTTGTCTCTAACCATGTTTAATGTCAATATGGTACTACTGTTAGTGTTAAAGAAAGAGTACTGAAAGTGCCTCTTAAATTTACCTCATTCTTTGTTGATGGTAGATGTGTGATTATATGTATTTTAATAATTTATTTCAGAGTATTTGGATTTTGAAGTAGCAACATATAGGTTTTCTGTGTATCTGAAGAGGTTCGATGATTAATTTCTAAGTATTACTGTAGATTTGATGATTTTCAAAGAAACAGTCAGATATTTCATAGAGATTTTATTTAGATTTTATTTAGGAATTTTTTTACATTGGGACAGTTTTCAAGTGAACAAAATAAACAGTCTAGTTACAGAACGTCTTTGGATAGAAAATTTTGGAAGTTTTGCAGGACTTAGGGTAAGCAGCCATAGTTTGGATTTTTGTTTCACTTTGGACAAGTTTGCAGAAGTCCTGGCTGAAGCTGGATGCGTAAAACAGCTGCTTTTGAGAAAGGGAGGTAGTTCAGCACGATTAAGAAATCTCAGAGTAATAAGTTTAAAAGTTCCAGACAAACATATTTGGTTAAAATTTCTAAGGAGTTAAGGTGAGAAAGTATAAGCTTAGTTGCATGTACGCTGCAGAAGGAGGCTATCAGGTTCTCAAATAGGGCATTGAAACCACAGTTAAATTATGTCTTACAGATGTAAAATTGAAAGAAATTCTGAAAGTACTATAAAAGGAGTATTTTGGGGATTAGTGAGGTTGTATTTTAGCATGTGTTTCAATATCTTTAAATTTATGGTATATGCAAATAGTTTGGTTTATTCTAGCTTTTTTTGCATAATAAACATCTTGTTCTGTTGTTAAACCTAAATACACAGTATTGTGTGCTTAAGTTTCAGTGAAAGACCATCTTATTAAAAACAAAAACAAAAACAAAACATGATATCAAGGATAGCAGGAACTGCAGATGCTGGAGAATCTGAGATAACAGGGTGCAGAGCTGGATAAACACAGCAGGGCAAGCAGCATCAGAGGAGCAGGAAGACTGATGTTTAGGGCCTAGACCCTTCTTCAGAAACGTCAGCCGTCCTACTCCTCTGACGTTGCTTGGCCTGCTGTGTTCATCCAGCTCTGCACCTTGTTATCACATGATGTATCAAGCCAGGTTTCAGCCTGTGGTTAGATTTGTCCAGTAATAGTATCAACTGCAACATGACAGACTCGAGTACAAGACTTTTAGAATACTGCTTATAATTCTGGTCACGTTTATTGGATGTTGTTAAACTTGAGAGGGTGCAAAAAAGATTTACAAGTATGTTGGCGGGACTGGAGAGTTGAGTTATAGGAAGAGGCTGAATAGGTTGGGTCTTTCTTCCCTGGAGTATCACAGGCTGAGAGGTGACCTTATAAAGGTTTATACAATCATGAGGGGCATGGATAGGGTGAAGAGCAAAGGCTTTTGCCTAGGGTGGGGAGTCCAAAACTAGACGGCACTGGTTTAAGGTGAGAGGGTAAAGATTTAAAAAGGACCTGAGGTGTAACTTGTTCACACAGAGACTGGTGCCTGTATGGAATAAGCTGCCAGTGGAGATGGTGAAAGCAAGTACAATTACAACACTTAAAAGGCATCTGGATGGGTATATGAACAGGGAGGGTTTAAGAGGGAGATGGGCCAAATGCTGTCAAATGAGACTAGGTCAGATTGGGATATCTAGTCAGCGCAGACAAGTTGGACCGAAGAGTCTGTTTCTGTGCTGTATGACTCTATAAATACAGAAGACTCGGAAAAAGTCTTTTTTGAAACAATATTCAAGTTCTTTCCTGTCAATTTTTATTGTTATTCTGAGAAAATGCTGACTATTAAAATGAGGGAATGGGAGATTCCTTTCACATTAAAATTAGTTAAAGGGCAGGTTAAACACATGCAAGTGTTGTGCAATAATGTTTTTCAGAACTCAGTAGAATAAATTCTTTGTAGTATGATGTTTCTGGATAAGATAGCTAACAATCCTCTCCCCAATACTTTAAATTTGAAGCAAAATGCAGGAAACAGCTTCTATTTACTCATGTAATCAGAGTTCCAACCTACTGATTAAACTAAGCAAATCAGCCAGAATTTTCCTTACAACTGCACCATTTACATGTGTTAACAATTCTAAAACTGTCTTGCTATAACTTTTCAATTTGGAATGAGTTTGTCTATTCAATGTGAACCAAAAGAAAACATTCATGAGCAAGAATGTTTTGCCAGCACTTAGAGACTAAAGGACTTTTGAGTTGTTGTAAACTAAATTTTGATATCAAGCAAACACTTGATAACCACAGGATATACAACAGAGCCTTTTACGGAAGATTCTGGGAGTATTACATGATTGAATCAAATTTGGAGATATTTTACCTAGGTCCGTTATCTGGATCCTTGAATATGATTTTTTTTAAAAAACAAAACTAATTAGGAGTACCTGATTATGGAAGATGGAGAATTTCCTCAATTTCTAACAGGAACAGCCTTGTTATAAGGGGGATCCTGGTCATCAGAGCTTTAGCAGACTGTAGAGTTCCAATAAAAATTCATGATTAGAAATTGGTGTGTACTTTTTAGGATAAAACAGGTGCAAAGCATAATTTCGTAAGATGGTAGCCTGTGCCCCATCTGAGCAAGCATTGGTCCCGATGCCACATCAGTGGAACTATTTTTCAGCACCCCTTGAAATTGAAAGGAAATACCATGGCTAAATCCCCAACTACTAACATTCAGGAGTTACAACTGACTTCTACTGATCCAGCAACATAAATATGGTGGCTACAAGAATAGGTGGAGGCTGGGAATTTAATGAGTAAATTACCTTAAAGTCTGTCCATCACTGGTAAGGCACATGGCCAAGATAATGAAGGAACAGTCTCCACTTGCCTGGATGAATGCAGTTGCAACAATACTTGAGAAACTCAGGACTGTCCAGGACAAAGCAAACCATTTTATCAGCATACTCTCACATGCACTCCTGCCAACACTGATGATCAAGGGCTACAGCCCACACTATGTACAAGCTACACCACCATCTACTAAATGACTGCTGAAGTTCATCAAGGGTCCTTTGACACCTTTCCAGAGCAAACACCTCTACCTAGATTGACAAGGGCAGCAGATGCATAGTTACAATACCATGTGCAAATTATCTTCCAATTCATACATCACATTGGCTTGGAGCCATACTGCTGTTCTCAGAGACACTGGGTCAAAATCTTGGAACTTCCTAGCCAACAGCAACAGGGGTGTATCTAAACCAGAAAAACTGCAGTATCAATCAAATGGTTTGCAGTAATCTGGATGGTGCTGAGTTTTTAAAAATACTACTGGAACTGGTTCAAGAAGCTGAGTCACCGCCATCTTTTCAAAGGCAATTTGGGATCAGCAATAAATTGCTGACCTAGCCAGCACCCCTCAATATTCCTGGGAATGATTTCAGAAATCCCACAAGAACACCAAAACAGACGCAAGTCCCCTTGAATATGTAAATAATGAGAAAAAACACTTCTGAAGGACCCTTTCCGAAAATCAGTCACTTCACCGACAGACATTACTGCTTTAGATTGTTTTCAGTGCCCATTGTGACCGCTAATCAAATGAATTGTTTAATTTTTTTCCTTCACCATTCTCACAGAAGTCACAATCAGAGCTCCGACATTCCTTGCTTCAAAACCAGTTCACAAGAAAGTCACCAGTGTCAAGGAAGGTTGTCCAAATCTGATTTCCATGTAACAATGGACATGTAACCAGTGCCAACAATTCACCAACTTCTACCTACCTGAAAGAGAATGGATCTGGACCAGTTTGAACACCCACTTCCCATTTTTCTTCACAAATCAGTCCTCAAATAGTTGTGAGTATCCTGTACCTAATGATTCTCAGGACTAATACTAGCTACATGCCAGTTAGCTTATTCACTTAATTGTTAACTTCCATCACAATCCCCAAACTGAAAAGAATTTTACAATGGATACAAAAAAGTAGTTTCTCCATTCTTATTCTCAATTACCTTGAAAGCAGAATCTTTTTCCATTAGCCCCTAAAACTAGGTGAGCCAGCCTCTTCCAAGCTGGAAAAAAAAGTCAAAGTTGTGACAAGGAAAATACCTAAGTGAAATCTGTGTCTGATCAAGAATACGCAAGCTAAATGCAAATCAAAACAGCTTCAAGGACAAGCTTAAAGTTGCAATTGTTGCACATGAAACTACTTGGCAATGACTGCAGACTTGGAACATCTCTAATGTCCGATATGCATTCTTTAAAGCACAGTTCTATTTATATATTTTATTTGTATTCACTGATTTTGCACATTATCTAGAATGATCAATGAACAAATGTACTAGCTAGCAATCATAGGATGAACTAGAAGTATTAGGGAATATTACCAAAGCAGAACTGAAACTGTTTGGCATACAAACATGATAGTAATTGCAACTCAGTCCATATAATTTGGATAATTATACCAACTGTACATTTCCACTGAAAGACTGGTAGAGCAAAACGACAAAGTGTTGAAAAATTTGCACATGCAGTTTTTTTGCATTTTCCACTTCATGTAGAAAACCAATCAAGTCATGGCATCACAAGGCAACAAGTCAATGAAGGCAGAATCACAGCAATAGATTGGGAATTTTCATTTAACTTCATCAGATAAATTTGCTGGGATTGTCTCATGTGGAGAGATTGAGGAAACTGGGTCTATGTTCTCTGCAGTTGGAAACAAAGATAGTGTGGCAAAGTGGCATCAAAATGGTTGATCAGCCATTGTCTAAGTGAACAGCAAAGTAGACTTATCAAGTAGATTGAGCTAGCCCTACTCCAATGACAGCTACCATTCCATACATTAGGCAAAAGCGTAATAAATTTTCACTTACTACTGAAGAATTGTGTACTATTTTGGGTCTCTACAGTTATGGAGAAAGAAAAAGAATATTGGAAAATGCAGATTTTCCACACTGTCAGAATTAAAAATGAATTCATTACTGTTTCTTGAATTTTAATTAAACTATAACAACTGCTAAACGTAGTGGACCAATTAATCCATTGCATCGGCAATCAAAGACTATTAAATAAACCAGTTAGTTTTATGTTCTAAAGTTCAAACATTGGGTATCTGTTGTCTATAATCAAAAAAACTAGTATGGTAAATTATTTGATCCTTCACCTGGGCAGTGTTAGTTGATCTTAGTCACATGATGGTGTGGTACTTCAATAGCTTTCACATTCTTTGGGTTTAATGAAGTTTATAGTAAAGTATGGCAGCTCCTACTAATTAGTGTCCACTGGCCTCTGTTGAGATGGATGCATGTGTGGACATGGGCTGAAAATTGGATTGTGCTTGAAAGCAGCATTCTGACTAGTCTGCTAATTGCACTTAATAGTTGTGTAAGATGTCAAATTGTTAGCAGTTTCAGAATTGAAAGGAAGAGACAATGTCTGGACAAGGTGTCAATTATTTTGGGCTGAAAATTGGATTGTGCTTGAAAGCAGAATTCTGACTAGTCTGCTAATTGCGCTTAATAGTTGTGTAAGATGTCAAATTGTTAGCAGTTTCAGAATTGAAAGGAAGAGACAATGTCTGGACAAGGTGTCAATTATTTTAATCTAGGATAAAATAAAAACATTTGCAGCTTTACTCACACTTGAGTAAAAGAAAAGTTCTATAATTCCGTTTCTAGCAACAAAATATGATTGAAGAAAATTGGTACTACAAACAAGAATTTTAATATATCAATGAATAGATGTTTGATAATGAAATTGTAATGTCAGCAAAGCTGTTAGCCCGTGTAGTATTTGAAGCACTTTTAAAAGTTATGAAAAGTACATTAATTACCTGGTCTTGAATCTCAAACTTGGCAAAAAAAAATGTGTACTCCTCAGCTTTATAGAATAAAATGTGTTCTACAGTGGTAAAGAAATGCTTTAAATTGAACAAAAGGATGTGTCGTTAGGTTACAGTGAGGCATAATCTTTGCTTTGCTGTTAAGAGATGGTAATGAGTTCAAATTAAGGCTTAAACTTCAGATTCACATAAATATCATCCAAAGTATTCTCCCTCATCAGGCTTACAGCAGAATTTTAAAAATTCTTTGTAAATTAAGAAAAGATTAATTACTGGCTATCTTCTTTGGAGTGTACCCAGCATAGATTCAGTGGAAACTCTAATTGTTTCTCTTTTCCTGGAGTTTCTGCTGAAGCAATGGTATCTGATTGGTAGAAATTCAGGGGAATATTCCTAATATGTGTGTTATAGACTTATCGGAGACAATGCAATCCCTGTAAGACACAAACATATTTTCAAGCCAAATTCAGCAGTCTATTAGAATGATGAAATACCAGCAATAACTGCAATTTGGCACCCCTTTCTTGAAAAAAGTAACATTTAACATATTTATATCTTTAATCTTTCTCAATGTCTATGACATCTGATCTATTTTACATTTGACAGATACAGTGGAGCCCTGAATGAAAAGGTGCATGTGCATCTGTTCCGTAAATTTTGTTTTGCTTTAGTGTTTCATCAAGCACTGGTTGTTTTAAATCATTCCAGTTAGAAACAGGAAGATGTCATTTTGAAACCTGTGCAAAGTTAATAAAAGTAAAATGGCTAGAAAAACTACAAAACTAAGGGAGCACAATACGACTCAATACTTTAACAGATATGAGGTAGTTCTGTTGTATTAGAGAAAAGTGGGAGTATCATAAATGTTACTTTAAAACACAGTTTGACTTTATAACATTAAATAAGAGAAATTCCTGTCAAAAAATAAACAAAGTTATTTCATCACTGAGGAGCATGTACTTAAAATACTAGATAAAGAAACCTAGTAACTGATCTCAGACTCCAATGACCCAGTGACGTGCAAGAATCCTTACTAGATGGGATAATAGGCACTCGCAAAGTGTGCAGTTGCAGGATACACCCCAATATTTCTGAAAGTTAGTAATGAGTTGATGATTAATGACACAAGTCTTTCTCAGATACTGAGGTAGTACTGATAGCAGAGGCAATGAAGTGATGAGCAACACCAGCCCTGTCTGTGATCATCGTCTGGCATCTAGAAGGTCGAGTTTCTACATTTTTCAGGCATGAGGATTCTGAGTTTCCGATTTTTAAAGTGAAACCATTAACCGATCTGTTCCAACCCTTAATGCTCTCAAAACCATTAGTGAGCCCAGGGGATTCAATGGTCTTCATCGTGCCACTTTTAGTCTTAAAATGCAATGATGAGTTGTCCTGAGGATCAGTGATGTCCCTGTGCTTTTCTGCATCGACGCAATTCATCCCTTCATTTGCAACAGGAGACAAGGAATCCTTGCAAATATCAGAAAACTGACTATCCTTCTCAGGCAAAAAAAGAGTACATTTGTTTTGAAGATCTTCACTCCAGTCTTGAGCTGCTACAACAGCAATGCACTCACTCTCAATGTTTTCCTTTGTCTTCCAGTCATCAGTTGATAACATAGGAATATACTCACTGTGAAGATTTTCTGTAGATGAAGCTGAGATGGACTTAAGCTGCAGATCTTCCTTACTTTGCCAATCTCCGTCCTCACAAGTGGAGTTTCTTTCTGATGCTGATAGCTCAGAATGAACTATGACTTCAGCTTCAACACGATTCAGACCTGAAAGCAGGTGTTTGTTTCTTTCTGCACCCTTGAAAATTTTAGAAAGTGAAATTCAGCATGTGCATTTTTTTCAATCCCTATCTGAAAGGTTCAGATTCTTATTTAAGCAACATCATGCTCTATAATTAGTTTACTTATCTGGCACAACCTGATATGACTCAACATGACAGCCAATACTAAATTCACAAGCTTTAATGAACATCTACACTTGCAGCATTATAGTAAGGTTATTGCTAAAGTTCCACAAAAATTAAAAAAAAAATACTGAATGACAATATGTCACTTTCCCAATTATATTATTAATATATCAAATTGAAAGTAACTGCATATTAACATAGGAATTGTTAGATTAAAAAAGACCAAAGTCCTTTTGGTTCACTTTCTACCAGCCTGGTAATGCAATTGCTGACTAATCACTTCAATCAGTCTTGATTCAATTGGTCCACAACCAGACATGAGGTGAAGCAAACATCAGTTTTGGATAGCTTTGGGAACCAAAGATTTAAAGTCACTGGTTTATTCTAAATACATGTTTTCTTGTCTGTTCAATGAAAAAAACCTAAACATCCAAAAATCATGTGAACATGTAAACAGGAATTTGCTGGAGAAACTGGAAAATCTTTAAATACAACAAAAATTTGATAATACTGCCATAAAAAGTGAAGAATCAAAGACTAATAACCAGTGAGGCTTTTATTAAATGCATACAAGCTACATCTTCAACATGTAACACTGAAAATGTATTAAAAACATGTAATTAAGTGCATCTCAAAGCACTCATGGGAAAACTTAGCACCATCTAGGATATCTTCGGCATTCTTCAAATGATACAAAATTACTAAACACCAGAGATTTACAGCTGCTTAATTCAAATCTTTTTCAATCACCATTTTCCCTAGTATTTATGGTGTTTTATTCAAACAATTGGATGTATTATTTAAAAATGGATCAAGAATTTTGAATATTGTAATATTGAATATTGTAATTTGAGTTCATTCTGTTCTGGGGAAATCACAAGCCACTTCACAGACATGTGTCACTCTGGTTAAATGGTAACCTCACATTTTTTGCCCTCCCTTTGCAAAGGACAAAGTATCTTTCAGGTAGCAGCTTTGCATGCTCTCAAATGAGGTGTTCAGATTTGACATGAGTATAATATGTCCCCTAAAATTTCCACTGGTCATTGCAGCATGATGGAAATAGTGCAATAAGCTATCTTATGTGATTTAATAATTAGGAAGAAAATATTGTGACAACTTCCTAAATGATACTTTGAGCACCTGAATAGATGTTGTAATTTTTATTTGCATTGTTAAATTCAAATGAGCAGTGAGAATTTTTAGATCCAAATAAAAATGCCTAATTATTTTTCGTAAATATCTAAGTTACTCCTCTGTGCAGCCTGCTCTGAATATTGAATCAAGTATGCCTGATACAAAGCAAGAGTGTACACCTCACCTAATCTTTGATAACTCTGTAGTTACTTGCAGCAAATTCCATTCACTCGTTATTCCTGTGATTGCTTGCTGACATAATGGTCCCACTAAGCTGGGAACCTAAATTAAGTACGCCTGGATTAAAGCAAGGGCATGATTAATTAGATCCATGCCTAAACTTACAACAGAAGAGATCCATGAAGGTGCAATACACTTGAATGAACTACTGCATTTTGCATAGATTCACTGTCGTTTGCAGATATCAAAGTAGCCATGCTGCTGCATGTTTTGTCCTACCATAATGTCAGCCAAAAACAAATCAGTTACCACTTAAACACTGATGACATCCAACTTTATTTTAGCATCACCTCTCAATTCCTCTACTATCTGTAAATTAACAGACTATTTGTCAGACATCCAGTACCAATGGACAGAAATTTCTACCAATTAAAGTTGAAGATTGAATACACAGTCTTCATTCCCCACTGAAAACTCAGGTTCCCAAGCAATTGATTCCATGCCTCTCCACAACAATTGTTTCAGGCTCAATCACAATTCATTATTACCATATATAACCCCAAGCTGAGCTTCTGATCATATACTGACACCATGACTAAGTCCACCTACATCCATCTTTGTTACTTGTCCACCTAAGTTTGTCTGTTGCTGAAACTTTCAGCACACCTCTATTATCACTAGACTTAACAATTCCATACAACCCACTACATTTTGTCTTCCATATCCTTTATCACATCCAATCTCTGATGTCTGTGTCTGAACTTGCACCAAGCTCCATTCACTCACCGTCTCTGCATTTGCTTGCCCATGTTGTTCCCACTAATGTAACATCCAATTTTGAACATATCTTCCTTGTTTTCAAATACTTCTGTAGCCTTACCAGTAACCAGCCTGTGTCTGTAAACTCCTTTAGCTCCACACACATCCAAAATATCTGCATGCTTATAATTCTGACATCTTGAGCAACTATAATTTTAATTTTGCCATCATTTGTTGTATCTTCAATTATGAAGATCTTAAGTTCAGGAATTCCCTCCATGAGCCTCTCTAAATCATTTCTTCCTTGTTTTTGTTTAAGACATTCCTTAAGCTTACCTCTTTGATCAATCACCCAAATATTACTTTGTGGATTCATGGAAAATCTTGTTTTATAATGCAAGGAGCAACCTGGGGTGATTTATTAAAGTATAGGGACTACTTAAATACAATTGGTTGTTGCTTCATTTACTCTCTATTTGGTGACTTAGTATCTAGAAAGTTTATTGCTGGGCATTGATGGTACTATACAATCTAAACATTGCTTTTCATGCTTTTGTTTGCTTGCCTTATAAACGATAACAAATATGGCAGTTTTTGCAGGTTCTCCAATCTATGATTACCCACATCAACACCATAGGATTCCAGGAACCCAAAAACGATAACCTAGACATTGGGACTCCCAAGAAAGTGCTCAATGATTTTACACCAAAATTGCACTGAATAAATCGAAGAACACCTGTGGAAATTCAATTACAGAATACCTGACTCCATGTTAAACATGGATTCCTCCATGCTCCTGTTAACATCCAGCCAAACAAGGTCAATGGCCAACTCCACAAAAACAAGTCTGCTCTATTTTCCAGCCTGAAATAGTTTATACATTTTCGCTTTGACAACTCCTTAATTTCAAATTTCAGATTGAACCTAACTTCCCTGAAGAATGCCATTAGAAACAAAAATATAGGCAACCAATGACATTCTGCGATAATAGAACATAGAACAGTACAGCACAGAACAGGCCCTTCAGCCCACGATGTTGTGCCGACCATTGATCCTCATGTATGCACCCTCAAATTTCTGTGACCGTATGCATGTCCAGCAGTCTCTTAAATGTCCCCAATGACCTTGCTTCCACAACTGCTGCTGGCAACGCATTCCATGCTCTCACAACTCTCTGTGTAAAGAACCCGCCTCTGACATCCCCTCTATACTTTCCTCCAACCAGTTTAAAACTATGACCCCTCGTGTTAGCCTTTTCTGCCCTGGGAAATAGTCTTTGGCTATCAACTCTATCTATGCCTCTCATTATCTTGTATACCTCAATTAGGTCCCCTCTCCTCCTCCTTTTCTCCAATGAAAAAAGTCCAAGTTCAGTCAACCTCTCTTCATAAGATAAGCCCTCTAGTCCAGGCAGCATCCTGGTAAACCTCCTCTGAACCCTCTCCAAAGCATCCACATCTTTCCTATAAGAGGGCAACCAGAACTGGACGCAGTATTCCAAGTGCGG
This sequence comes from Stegostoma tigrinum, assembly GCF_030684315.1. Lineage (NCBI taxonomy): Eukaryota > Metazoa > Chordata > Chondrichthyes > Orectolobiformes > Stegostomatidae > Stegostoma > Stegostoma tigrinum. The sequence continues at coordinate 22,717,891 of NC_081386.1, read as the reverse complement.
TCTAACCAAAGTTTTATAGAGCTGCAACAAGATCTCACGACTCTTAAACTCAATCCCCCTGTTAATGAAAGCCAAAACACCATATGCTTTCTTAACAACCCTGTCCACTTGGGGGGCCATTTTAAGGGATCTATGTATCTGCACACCAAGATCCCTCTGTTCCTCCACACTGCCAAGAATCCTATCCTTAATCCTGTACTCAGCTTTCAAATTCCACCTTCCAAAATGCATCACCTCGCATTTATCCAGGTTGAACTCCATCTGCCACCTCTCAGCCCATCTCTGCATCCTGTCAATGTCCCGCTGCAGCCTACAACAGCCCTCTATACTGTCAACAACACCTCCAACCTTCGTGTTGTCTGCAAACTTGCTGACCCATCCTTCAATCCCCTCATCCAAGTCATTAATAAAAATTACAAACAGTAGAGGCCCAAGGACAGAGCCCTGTGGAACACCACTCACCACTGATTTCCAGGCAGAATATTTTCCTTCTACTACCACTTGCTGTCTTCTGTTGGCCAGCCAATTCTGTATCCAGACAGCTAAGTTCCCCTGTATCCCATTCCTCCTGACCTTCTGAATGAGCCTACCATATGGGGAACCTTATCAAATGCCTTGCTGAAGTCCACATACACCACATCCACAGCTCGACCCTCATCAACTTTGTCAAAAACAAAGTTTTCATCTTGACTGGGCTCAGGGTTAGGCCTCATTAGTTCATTCATCTTGCAGGCTGAATCTGGCAGATTTGCATTGCTACAGTAAATTGTATAATTTGCCAACTTGTGATGAATAGAGCTATTCCAAGCACTCTTTTCTGAGGATAGAGTAGAAACAAAGGGAAAAGGAAATCCATTACTTAACAAAAATTAAACAAATAAATGAAAGAACCAAGAAAGACTCAAAAATTTAACTTGAGAGTGCAATTTAAGTTCAAAGAACTTCACAAGGTCTGTCTTGACATGAAATTTGCCTCTTGCCAAAAACAGAATCTGTCACATATAAAATAAAAAAGTACTGTAAACTTTGCAGCTGAACTGTAGACATTATATCTCAAGTTGCTTTTTTTCATTTTGTAGTAGGCATTGTGGCTAGGCCAATGTCTATTGTCTATCCCGTCCTGAAACTGAGCATTTAGAAACTAGGCCTTGAGATTTATCAGTTGAAATTTCCCTCAGGTGGTTTTAAAAAAAACAGTCCTCCCAAAAGCGGAGAGGACTACGAAAGGTTTATCTTTCAGCCAGTTAACTGGAAGGGTCTGGCAAGCCAAACAGCAGTGATGCATAACTGTTTAAGTTTCAAAAGTCTGTCGCCACAAGAAAGACATGGTGATAACATTGTCTTCTTCTTCTCATTAACCTTTTTTTTTGGTTTTTAACGAACTACTTTTCTATTTCAAGACACTACATGAATGTAAGCGGTTTAGAATAGCCTCGGTATTCATCCAAGCTTGAAAGCAAATGTCTTGTTGAGGATAGAACCGAAGAATTTTATGTGTTAATGGACACATCTGGCTGATCTCATCACAATCACAACACCCCTCTCCCTGAGTCTGAGGAGTTCTAGTAGCACCTCTTGGGGCATTTTAGCCTCTGACTCTGTGTCAGATATGGGCTGCATGTAATGCATAGGAGCTCGCCTCTTGCACCTGGAGCATCTCGGGAGAAATTCACTCTCTTCTTCCATAAGAAAAAGACATTAGAAAGTCTTATTTCAGTTATTATTTGGTAGGAATAGACTGATTATAAAATAAGGAGGGGTTCCTGAGTTAATTGAGACAGGGTGTAAAGTGAATCTTCTAATTCAAGTAAAACATGACTTATATCCAGGATGATTTAGAGCTCTTGTGTTTCTTACAAGGTGTCAATGACGTGCACATCATGCTCATTTGGCATAGGTCTTACCAAATCAAGGGAATCTTTTAGCAAGTTGATCAAGTGTTTAAAGGCAGGCCAGAAATACGCATAGGGCAGTGTTTTATGCAACAATTTTACAAATTTTGAGATGCAAGAAGAAAACTAACCATGGCATTTTCATTATTACTCCTTTAAAGCTTAAGGGCAGCACTTCTGTGTGCATAAAACAACCTTTGATAGAAGAAGAAAAAAACAGTTTGGAGAGAAAGAGAGAAAAATTTTATCACCAGTGTGCCGATTGATTAGTCGTAGAAAAACCATAGTGCTTTAAAGTGTGGCCATCTAAAGCCATATGGGGAAGGACAATGATATCAGCTAAATATTGTCTCAAAACGCTATCCAAAAAGTGTTATTCAATTGATTCTCCTTGTTATTTTTCCTAACTCTTTGTGTTCTATGGGAGAGAAATGAAACACTGTAAAAGGAATAAAAAGTCTTTCAACTCTTCCTTCCTGTAGGAAACAGGCACTGTTTTTGACTATCAATATATCAACTAATTCCTAATCTCTATTCCCATATATTTCCATATCCTGCTATTTTTACGAGATAACAAAGCGTACCTCTAAATTTATTTGAATGTCATCATCTGGAAGAGGGGTATCCATAAATACTTGAGCCTTAGTGAGTTCGGTTGTCTTGACAGACAGAGACAGATCTTCAGCTGCAGTAGACATTAGTGTTTCCAGTTCATGTGCATGGGGGTGGGAAATACTGTGAGTTGAAGAAATTTTTCTTGCCCTGCGATAGTGACCATGTTTGGTGGTCAGGTGGGTATCAGGGCCTGAGGAATCTTCTCTGTCAATGAAAGGATATACATTATAAGCTATTTATCCTCATTAACTTCATTATTAACCAAATAACCTTTTGGTTATTTTGGAAGATTATTTATAACCTTTTCACACATAGCTGCCCTTTCTTCCCTGATGTGACTTTGACCACAACTAAATAAAACGCATGAAAAGAATGCTTTAATTAAAAGTTGTTGCATGCTGGTCAGGTAGGAAATTTATGAAAAAAAAGGGGTCTGGAAAAAAAATTGAGGCATTTAATAGGTATATCTTTTCTCATGTTTGATCGAGCATAGGAAGAGATTCAAGAACATGCACTTCTCTAAAACAATAATAATATACAAGCTGACCAAACCAGAAGGCAGATGATGGGGAGAAAAAAACTTCATTCAGAATAACTTTTAGGAATGCACGTCAAAGGAAGGGAAATTAAACTCCAAGAAGTTTAAATTTTGCTCACAGGTTCAGTTGTGCAGTGTGTTATAACAATGGTTTTCATCTCTGGAACTTGAGTCAGACTAATGGATAAAATTCTCTGGCATCTCATCAAATCCAAATAAAATTTGTCTCAATAGTCTTAACTCAGTGCCAAATGAATGCTACTTCACGGCTATTCACGATTAAATTGGTGCTTCCATTCAGATTCCACAAGAATGAGATTTGCAGCAGACTTGCTGTTCTGTGATTGGGCACAAGCTATAACAGAAAGGAAGGAAGTAGAGGTATATTGTTTATCTATTACTTGTCACAAAATCATAAATGTGTTCTTTATACTTGTGTTCATAATGTGCTACAACAGCAAAAAAGGAAACCTTTTCTAATCGAACTGTTAATGGATGCATTTATATTTGATCTGTGTGTTTGATACTGATTTGCAAGCAAAACACAGTAAACTGTTCATTTACATTCCATTCTTTCACACTCACTGATACTGACATCAAATATCTTGATGGCATGTACATTTACTTCAAATAAAAATGGAAAAATATTTTTACATATTTAAGCAAAAAAATGTTATTAATGTTTTCCAATACTAATTATTGCTCCATGGTATCATAATTGTGGAAGCTGTCAGTGCACCAATTTTCTGTTGCTAAGTTAGACCTTGGACAATATCCCAAATTACATAATATTCATTAGCACAGTGCAAATCCGTCAGAGGAAACTGTTAACTGATACATGCTAACAACACCTGAAACATCTTATTGTGGATTAATTAATTCAAAATTAGTAACAACACAAATATATTATGCCAGACTTAGCTCTTTACCTCCGCTTGCTGTTGCAGAAACTGGCACAGATGCACAGGAGAATGCAAAGGAGTCCGAGGCACACACCCACAATGATGCCTGTTACTGAATGTACATCAAGAAGATCATGCAGCCCTGATACCAAAAGACCAGTCAGTAAATTCTGTAAAGTATTTCAGTGATCATAAAATTGAAGGTGTATACTATCACCCCAGTGACGTAAGAATCATTAACCTGATTCAAGAACTCACCAGGAGTCTCAAGGCACATCTATCTTTATTTAACTCCATGAAAGAAACCTTGATAGGTTTGATATTCTTATATATTTCACCACAGTTTCATATTTTGTACAAACACAAACACCCCACCACCTTAGGTATCAGATTAATGACCTCTACTTTCGATTTGCTGAATGTTGCATCTTTTGTTCTGCCTCATTGGGCAGCAATTTAACACAAGTTAAATTGGGATAAGCCCTGAGAAATCGCACTGCAATATTTCAGCAGTCAAAGAATGAGCATCAGTAATGTTGTCATGATGGCTCGCATTCCACTAAAATACATACCAACATTTCTGATAGGTGTATTTTATTTGTAACATTTGCTCAAAGGATAGGTTTGAGATTTCCTATTCCTGATAACTGAGTGATGGGGTGACTTATGCCCAATGTCCTGACCCCATCTTAATCTGATATTTTCTTGGGTAAGAGGTCATTGTGTGTGCAGGGCAACTGCTGCTGACATCAGTTTGAGTCAATCACTGCAACTGTGCAGACCTTTGCAGTGCAGCACTAAGTAAGCCAAAAGGACACAAAGGCATAGGAGGAAAGTAAAATGTAGATTGGTTTGTTTTTCAATTGAAGGCCTAAGCAAAGACTCAAGCCAAGACCCAAGCTGTCCACAGCCAAGGCAGCAGAGTAAAATGAATTTATGGACCTCACTATCATTATCACGAAGAAGAATACCAATCAGCACAATGGTAAGAGGGGTGGACCAGACTGAATACTTGCTCAAAAAAACTGAGACATGATACTTGCACACGTACTATGCCCCAGGAAGGAGTCATTGCTTTTGGAAGAATAAGACAGAAAATTTTGGTAGGAAAAACAAAAGCTTTAAACATGTATTTGCAAAGTTTTATGATCAATCATTGTGAATAACTTAGAATTCTGGTTCATGCATTAAAAAATGTAATTTATGAATTGTGCTTTTTATCTATAGTCATGGGAATTTAACATTATTGGACACTATGATCCTCACATAGAAGCTGCACTGCACCGTAAATGACCAATATGACTGACGTTTTCCTTGACTTAAAAGCACAGCACGCTTGATAGTGTGGACTGTTGTGGCTTGGCAGAGGTTTTTTTAAATACCTGACACTTACGATTGGAGAGTACCTAATTTGGACATTTTTTGGCTTATTTACTTATAAAATACATTACAACTATCCACTATTCTATGGGTGTTTTGAAATACATATCCAGTCACTGTGACTGCTCAAGATAGTGATTGACAGATGTCCAAATGCTAACGACATCAAGGTGATATGGGAATAACATGGGAAAATAGCACTGATGTAGATCATTTAGCCATGATCTAAAATGCTGCAGCAGGTTCAAGGTGCTGACAGGCCTACTCCTGGGTTCTATTATCCAAATTTCCAAAACTAAAAAAAATCTAAACTGTCAAAGCTTACCTAATATTCCTTCAGACAGAGTTTGTACATCTTTTGCTGTGGAGTATGGTCCTGTTCCGACAACTGTCTTTGCACCCATCTTGAAGAAGTAGCGAGTGTCACTCTCTAGTCCCTGCACATCAGTACTGAATATGTGTCCTAAACATAACAAAATGACTACTGAAGACATGTACAACATAAACAGTTGTCAACAACATAACCCAATCAATATTGTGAAATTTCTAAGTCATGGAAAGACTGCTGTGCCACTACTTCAGTGGACCAACACTTGCTATTGATAGAGTTGTATAAAGTTGATCATTCATCACATAGTCTAACTTTGAACTAGAATGGACACTCTCCCTTCACTAATGCAAACTCTCTTTCTTTCAAAGAGCTCAGTTAGCCTCTATGTTCCAAAGTCTTGGACTACGACTGCACCACCTAAGACTGCATTTCACTGTTTTGGCAAAAAGCAGAGACCAACCTAATAACAGGGTTTTGCAGACTGTACTCTGGAAATGGGCATCTTGCTGCAGTTCAGATTCTATTTGATTTTTGTACCAAATCAACAATCAAAAATTTAGCACTGAGGAGTTGTATTTTTTAATGACTCTTTTGGCTTTACAACATCATTAATCTTATGAATGAATGTATTGTAACCTGGGCAACCGAACGGCCATGTCCCAAGTTGGCAACAGGAGACGAAAATTAATAATACTGACTTGAGGTTACAAGATTTCACCTAATTTTTGAGTTACTACAGAAACAAGTAATAGCAGACTATGACCAAGATATTACATTGATTAAGATTGGACTACAATTTACCCACAAGCTTTTTAAAGGAGGTTATGGCTATGTAACCTAAAGTTACTCTTCAAACTCATTCCTTGGCCCCCAGGGGTCAGTTTGGTCAGGTGACAGGACTGCTGGTTTGCGATACAGAATGACATGTTCAATTCTCACACTGGCTGAGGTCACCACAAAGGTCTACCTTCTCAGTTTTGCCACTCACCTGAAGTGTAGTGACCCTCAGGCTAAAGTGACCTCCAGTTGTCTTTCGCTAATGAGAGAGCAGCTCTATGGTTGTCTGATGTCTATGATGGCATCATCCTTACAAAAATTCAAAGCAAGGTACGAAGCTTTCTCATGGCCCTGGCCTACATTCATCCCTCAGCTAGCACCAAGGATGAATCTGGTTTGTTATCTCCAATTTGGCAGTCACATTTGGCTACACTTCAAAACTAATTTATTGGGTGCCGCTATTTTTAAGGATACCCTGGATACACAAATGGCTTTGCATCATTACATATTCTTCTCTAAAGAACTGAACCTCTCAAATGGTTTAGCCTCAATATCAGGAATGATTTGGTCATCAGTTAACACAAAGTACTCTACCTGTAACCACAAACAGATAGATATATCTAAGATAACCTCTCTCCTCATCTGAGGCAGGACAACCCTTAGGTTAAACCTGTCATCTCTGTCTAATGAAAGCACAGCCCTTTGATCCGATAGAATAATGCTCCTGCACAACAAACGAATTTTGATAGAATCTAAGTTTTGAGAGTTGAGACAAATTCCAATGTAGAGAATAGAAACGTGTGTAAATTAATTAACTTTAAGCACAATATTGATCTAATTGCATTTGGTGTGTAATGAGCTAGGTATGTTCAATCAACAAAGAGCTCAATTTTTTTGTAGGATATTCACCTTGCAACTATACTATTATAACTACATCAAATATCATAATCAATCCTAAATCTTAGCACTATGACATTTATCATGTGTGGCACATTCAGATAGCAAGAAAATAGAACATTAACATTTAATGAGATACAAAACAGTTCTTTTCATTTAAAATCATTTTTGACAGCTTTTCCCAATAGTCACCTTCCTTGGATAGTGAATTCCACAAGTCATCAGGTTGTGTGTAGTTTGCATTATACAAAATAACGTATTCAACTATAATGCCATTTGGTTCAGTTGGAGGCAGCCATCGAACTCTGACAGAATAGGCATTAAGTGGATTCAACTTCATGTCTGATGGAGGAGTTGACGGTTCTGAAAATAACACGAATTGTTAAGAAATTGATGTTCACTCAAATATGTTCCTGAAAGAAAATTTAAAGAATTCACATTAGTTGTCTTGTCCGTGGCACAGAACCTGGTAATTAATCAAGGCTCATTGAATGAATACCAAGTTGGTGGTACATCCATTCTACTATTAAGAGACAGTGTCAACATGCATTTCCACAAGTAGAGTAACTCACTTGCTACTGCTCTAAGTTGCCCTGGTTTACCTTGTTATTTCCAGCAGCCAGCTGTGAAAGAACACAAGGTCTTCTTACCAGAATGATAACTATCAGAACAGAGACTCTGGTGGGGCTTGATGTGATGACATGGAGAATAAAACAAAAAGCCTTTTTGAGAAAGAACATAATTTGAAATTTCAAATTTCTTATCTCCAAGTCAAAAACTAGTCTGCTGGAGATCTCATGTCAAATCTACTAGCAGGACACAGACGCATACAGATATATTAAATATTTCTGAATTCAAACAGGTGCCAATAACTTTAACTTCATTGACAAATTTTGCAGTCCTGGTGCTGATACCCATGCAACATGAAAAGTTCATAATCCATTTGTAAATGAATCAAGTTGTCAAGTTGTTTTCTGGTCCTAAAGCCCCCTAACGACACAAGGCATCTGATTACTTAATACGGGACATCTTTCATAAGATTCAACAAGCTATTTTTAAAAATAAAGCTTCACTTAAGTTAAGGTGATTTAAAAACTTCCTTGGCATTCATTTAACTAAAGGTGTATCTATTAAGTTGCGAATATATTGTAAGCTTGATATTATTGACAAATGCAAGGCACAAGTATATTTCTCCTAAAAGTACAATCAGAAATCCATACAATATTTTTACTGGAAAAAAAAACTGTGTAACATTATTGTGAAACATTATTCAATGCTTTCCCCCTTCATCATCTGCATCACAGGTCTTATGGGAAATACAGAAGCTGCTCCTCCAGCAGTACTTTCCAAGCCTTTTATCGTTTAGAAAGACAAGGGCAGCAGGTATCCTAATCCTAACACAAATACCGCTCCAAGCTCTACACCATCCAGACCTAGAACTTTATTGCCATTCCTCCACTGTTGTTGGTTCAAGGTTGTGGGCACTCCATTCCTCACAGCACTGTGGGTATCCCTACTCCCCAAAGACAGCAGCAATTCAAGAATATGGTTCATCATCTTCTCCAGAAAAGTTAGGGATGGGCAATAAATGCAGGAAAATCCAATGATGACCAGATCCCATGAACAAGTAAAAACAGAGGCTGGATTCAGCACAAACATGTTATTAGAGATCTGCTCATGGAAACTTGGAAACATGATGATCTAAACTTTGCTGACCATCTAAAACACCATTTAAAATCACAGCCAGTCAATAATCAGCACTTGAAAACAGAAAAATCATCAGTAAAAACCAAAATGCATGCAGCTAATTTTAATAACGTATATCAGTGTGGGCCAAAAAGCCCACATATTAGATGGCATATTAGAAACTGGGGAATTTAGGTGGAAAATAAGTCCTACCTGATTTCAGCTCCAAATTAAATTTATATATGGTGTAAGTTTTCACCAAAGCTGTCCAGTGTTTAAACTCAACATTAAAAAAAAATGATGTAGAGCTTCCCTTCTACTTCCTGGCTAGCCATCATGCCAAATGTCATGTGCAATAAATATTTGGAGAACCTGATATCAGAGTTGCTGTGATACACCTCTTAAGGATTTAAATGGTACAGATTCCAAAGATTTCCTAGCCAATTTGCTGACAGATAGACCATACATTGGGTTACTTATTAAGCTAAGAGCCCAAAGGCAACATATTAGCATGAATAGAAGATTGGTTAATTAAGAGAAGGCAGAGTTGGGATAAGGGGTGCATTTTCAGGATATCTGGAATCAATGCTGCGAACACAATTATTAACGTATATGAATGACTTGGATGAGGAAAGTGGAATGTGAAAAAGCAGAAAAATAGATGGGAAGGCAAGTGATGAAGGTGAAACAAAGTTTGCAGAAGCATATAGACAGGTTAAGTTAATGGCAAAGAGCTTGGCAGATGCAATTTAATGTGGGGAAATGTGTAGTTATGCACTTTTGCAGGAAGAATACAGGAACTGAATATTATTAAATGGAGAAAGATTGCAGAAGGCTATGGGACGATGGGTTTTGGGAGTTCTCATCCATGACTCACAAAAAAACTAGCACTAAGTTCAGCAGGAAATAGGGAAAGCAAATCAGGTGTTGGCCTTTATTTCAAAGGGAATGGAGTATAAGAGCAGGGAAGTATTGCCATGACTTGTACCTCATAATTACCATAATTGTACCTCAGCTGGAAAACTGACCAGTTTTGGGCCTCCTATCTAAAGAAAGATATAATTGCATTGAGGAGGTGCAAAGAAGGTTCGCTGAGCTGGTAACTGATATGGAGGGGCCACCTTATGAGGAGAGGTTAAATAGATTTGGCTGTACTCGTTGAAATATAGAAGAACGAGAAGTAGCCTTACTGAAACACAAAATTCTTAGTGGACTTCACAGGGTAGATATGGAAAGGTTGTTTCCCTTGTGGGAGAATTGAGGGCCAGAGGACACAATCTTAGAAAAAGGGGTTATACATTTAGGACAGAAATGAAGAGGAATTTTGAGTCTCAGAAGAGAATTCTTTACAGTAGTGGGCTGTCAAGGTAGGGTCATTAGGCATATTGAAGGCTGAGACAGACTGATTTTTAATCAATAAGTGAATCAGTGGTTACAGGGAAGGGATTTTCATTGGACAACTAGCTAGGCAGTGAAAGAACTTTACGAGGGACCAAATTCTCTGACTCTGTCAGGCTGCATTGATATCAATGTTGTCCAAAAGCTTTGCTTTGGAAAGTTCAATGTGCTCCAGAGAAAATATGGTGAACATAGAATTCAATGGAGTGCCTGGGCAACTGCAGATGAAACTTGGAAACAATGGGGAAGCATTTTTTGTTCAAGAAACAACAAATAAAAAGGTGGCTTTGATGGGGTCTGCAGCAGTCACGTCTTCAGAGGCAGCGTGGTTATGGAGTCAACTGGTGAAGACCTGAGCAGGACTCTTGCAGCAGAGTGAAGTGGGGTGGTGAAGTCCAGAGAGGGATTAATAGAGGTGGAAAAGGAAATGTTATATTCCTTTAAAGTTATATTCCTTTATTTTTTATTTCTGTTTTTAATTAATGACAATGACGCCTATGCATGGTGAGGGTATAAACATTTTGCCGTCTTTAAATGGAATACACGTGACAATAAATGAATCAATGCTTGAATGAAATGGCAGGAAAGTAGAGTTGAGGGTTATCAGATCAGCCATGATCTCACTGAACGGCATAGCAGAATCATGGCTGAATGGCCTAATTCTGCTCCTACACCTTATGGTTATGGTCTGATACTCTCAGCAGTATTTCTCTTTCAAACTTTGTATAATATTTACTGATCAACCAGATTCACAGTGGATAACTACTGAGCTGACTTTATGTCAAGCAAGTGTCAATGACAGAAGAGTCTATATCTTCCTGTGGCACTGAGTTGGAGGTGTCATTACTTCACTTTGGCAGAAACCATGCTGGTGGAGCTTTCTCCTCTTCAAGGCAGTTAATCAAAAAACATTCAGTGACATCACTGAGTTGCTATTGCCTAGCTAATTTACGCTCAAAGACTTTTCTGAAATACTCCAATCAGAGCAGGTCACATCTTACATGGTACTTCATGAAAATTAGTGGCCAAAATGAACACAATCAGTATCACCCAACTGGTTACATCCTTCAAGATGACAGCATTTATGAAACTTCTCTACACAGAAAAGATCAGCAGGAACATAGCAAAATGATTGTCATGACCTGCTTGATCATTGCCTAGCTTAGCAAAGGTCTTGATCTGTCTTCTGAAAATTAGGGTATTCACTCGCAGGCATGCTGTACAATGCTGGTACGATATGACAGGATCACTGAGGGCAACCATTCTTGCTGGTACTTCACAGAACCAGTTCAACTTAAAAGGGCAAAGAGAAATTTGGGTTCTAGCTGATCCTTCACTTGTCCATACACTGTCACTTATGCCAAAGGTTTCCTTGCTCTTCACTTTCCCTTGTTTGTTTTAAAATAATTCTTTTCAATCTTGAGCAAAAGGTTGAGATGCCTTTTAAAGCTCTTCAAAACTTTTCTGAATCTCCCTTACCATGAGGACATACTTCAATTGCTCCTACGACTTTAAACTAAAGAGCTCTGCCAATCAGTATACTTCAGAAAACTGAATGCTACTGGATGGGTTTTGCACCAGTTCTTAACCTTTTGGGTCCGAACTAAACCTGAAGGTGAAACCTGGCCTCAAACTCCCCACAGACTGGAATCAGTGAATGTGCAACATGTCTTATCTCAGGGCTTTTCAAATTGGGGGGTGCTGACAGTGAACAGCTGCAGGACATCTTTGAATCCTTAAAAAAATTTTTCAAACCGTGGCTGTTGCCTAACTGACCCCAACATTGAGGCCTGTCTTAGGAATACCAAGGAAAACTCAAAAACAGTATCTGTAATTAAAAAAACACATAATTAACAATGTAAAAACCTTGTACTCACTGTCAGACAAGGTCAGCCCCTCAATAATGCCACTGAAAGGTCCATCAACACCAATTCCATTGGACTGAACTGCAAATTCGTATCTGGTAAATGGCTTCAGGCTAGTGATAAAAATCTCTTCTTCAGAGCTAGAAATAGCCAAAAACATTGAATGCTGGAAAGGAATTTTAACATGCAAAGTAGATAGACACACAATGTGTAGTGCTTTTATGATTACACCTTTTACATAGTGTCAACTTTGGTTCAGTTCGTATCACTCCTCCATCTTAAGTTAGAAGATTGGGAGTTCAAGTTCCATTCCAATACTTGAGCACAAACTCTGGGCTGACAAGTCCAATGCAATACTGAGGGGTGTGACATGCTACTGGAGGTGCTTTCTTTCAGAAAAATAGTTAAAAGTCAGGCTTCATCTGCCTTTTCAGGTGAAATAGAAGGCCATATTTTGAAGGACAAGAGGGGAGTAATGCCCAGTATTCTAGCTTACAATAATTCCTTACTCAATATCACAAAAACAACTTACCTAGTCATCATCGCATTGCAGTGTGCAAAACTGCCCACAGCATCACCTACATTCCAATGTCAGCACTTCAAAATGCAATTCCATTGTCCATAAAGCACTGTTACACAAAAATGTAACTTTTTATTACAGTACGTCCTGAAGAGGATCTTTCCAGCGTGGTGCCTGGTCAACGGCACTCAGGGTCTACACTGGCGGAAGAGGGCTCTTGACTTATTGGGCCTTAAGTCATTTGCAAGGATTGTCACTTCTTCTGGTTGTTTCGTGGCTGCTGCATACTGGCTTTTTTTTGGTGGGGAGGCATCATGATTGCTCCCCTAGGCTGGCTGTGGCGCTTTGATCTTTCTCCTCTTCCTAATCACCAGGGTGTTAGCTGTGGCTAAGCTCAGATCACAATTTGTGACTGGCACAGCAGCTCAGGGATGCTGAACTTGGTATTGGTCCGTGCCTGCAGGTCAACAGGTTGTTGATCCTATGGTCAGCTAGAAGGGGTGACTATGTCATGTTTAGGTGGGCAAAGGTTGTCAAAACCCTTGTGGGGGGGGGGAATGATGTCTCAGCTGCAGTGTGGCAAGGGGCACTCAGTCTGGGCCCTGAAAGGTCAAGGTGCCCTGGTACAGACTTTGAGCAACAGTGCAACATAGGGAAAGATCTCAAGTGAGAATGGGAGACGGGTCTGCCAAAATGACAAATGCGGTCAAGTACAATAAAATGAATTTCATGACACTCAACAAGATTTTAGGTCCCAATAATTACCAACATTAAAATGAAAGAATGGGGCAAAGTTAAATGAGAACTTCCTTAACATATGGGAGTGAAAATACTTCTTTGATGAATATTAACAAAACAGAATAAAAACGAAAACAAAAATACACTCCCAATAATTCCAAGCGTGTCTTCATTCTTTGCAGTTGCTATAGATTTTAACACTACTTGTTTTATATCATATCCACAGGAATTACAGACATTCTTTGTTTAAAACTATATTGTGTATCTTTGACAAAATAATTTGTTTGGCAAGTACACTCTTGCCTTAGACACAAGAAAAGAGATTCTGCTTTGGCAATTCTGCTCAGGTCATCCTAATCCATTTTGATCTCTATTGTTAACCATTTTTCATCACAAGACAACAGTATCACACAGATTAGCATAGAATCAACTTCCATTTCACACATTGTTGTGATCCCAGCCGATACTAATATTGGGCGAGTCAGACCTCAGTTGAAATCTTGCTTAATCCACAGGCCACAACTAGTGAAGATAGGTAACTGCACCTCCTCCACAATAACACCAAACACTGGAGCCCTCCCAAAGATGTGTCCTCAGCCCCCTGTTGTACTCCCAGTACACCTAGGACAATGTTGCCAAATTCCTAATGAGTGCCATCTACAAGTTCACTGTCAGCAGCACCATAGTGGGACAGATATCTAACAACAATGTGTCAAACTACAGAAGGGAGACTGAGGGCTTGGTGATATGGTGCAATAAAAACAATCTGTCCTTCAACGTCAGCAAAACTAAAGAACTGATCATTGACTTCAGAAAGAAAGGAGGAGAATGCATCCCCATCTACATCAACAGAACTGAGGTTGAGAGGGGGAAGAGCATCAAGTTCCTCAGAGTGACAATAACTGACAACTTGTCCTGGACTTCCCATTTAGATGCAACAGTCAAGAAGGCAGAACAACGCCACTTCTTCCTCAAGTGGCTCAAAAAATTTGGCATACCCATAAGGTGCCTTACCAACTTCTCCACTTGCACCACTGAAAGCATTCTATCCAGATACATAATGGCCTGGTACGCCAATTGCTCTGTCCAGGACTGTAGGAAACCACAGAATGTAGTGTGCACAGTCCAAACCATCACAGAAGCCAACCTTCCATCTATGGACTCCATTTATATGGCTCACTGCCACAGAAAGGCTGCTAACTTCACCAAAGACCCATCGCACCTTGGTAATGATCTCCTAAAACCTCTTCCGTCAGGCAGAAGATGTAGAAGCCAGTACACACGCACAAGCAGGTTCCGGAGCAGCATTTTCATGGCTGTTATCAGACTGATGAATGGACTCTCTCAATTCTGATCTTGCTAATCTTACCTAGTGCACGCCCTGCGCAACGTAACCTGTATGCCTGTCTAAGTCTTTTTGATCTGTACATCCTTTGCTTAGTATGATTGGCCTGTACTGTTTGTAAACAATGCTTTTCGCTATTTGGTACATGTGACAATACATAAATAGATAAATAAATATGTTTTTATGATTTTTGCAATTTGGTTATTGTGATGGCCACAGAACATAGGCTTATTATACAAAAGAGATGAACAAAACTAAACATAGAAGACAGTTAGAAAGATCTTAATATCAACATCAAAACAAAATTTAATGTTTCCCAACCCAGTCTATTATAGAGACTCGGCTGTCTTTGTCTGTTTAATCGGCTTTCCTCAGTTTTTCACTTGAGCTGTAGAGACAATTTTACAATTCCTTTCTAGTCTGACAGCACGAACCCCTCATGATTTTGATGGCCTAAACTTTCTCAGTTCTAACAATTTGAAGATTTCTATCCAAACTCTGTTGGCTTAGAAACTCCATAGACTAGAAACAGAGGTTGGCTGTGATTTTTAAAAACTAATTGCAACGGAATAAAGATGAGGCACCTGCACATCTCTTGGTATTACTGCATATGGAAAGTGGTGACAACAGCAGTTAGGTGCACACGAATCCTAAAGGTGACCATGACCAGCTGATGCCATTGGCTGCACTCTGTGCATGTACCAGCAGCTATTTCAGAGTTCAGCGTATTTCTCTTATTTCATATTATAATGGAGGCCACTTATCTCTTCACTCAACTTGGGAATAAGCCATCATGTAGATCTGTATGACTCAATATCAACACCAGCTAACAGTAAGTTATTTTTTCCAGAATTGTGGAATGCATAAAGAAGAAAAAGAGCTAGACACTCAAACAACCACATAGGAACATGTATAAAGGCTACATTCTTCAGCCATGTGTAGTACACAATACTCAAAAATAATCTTTATTAGGTTCCAAACCTCAGTATGAATCATGAGAAAACACACCATCTAAACTGTACTTCATATATATCAGGACAGAACTTGTTTTTCACACACAGCTCTCTTTAAATTCTGTTAAAAGCAGACATATTACTTGAAAGGAGTCTGCTACTTCTACAACAAACATCTTAGAATTTTAATCCTTAGCCAAATCTTTATGGATGCATTTTGGGCATGTCAATTGTATAAATGAGTGGAGTCCTACCTTCAGGCCAACCCCTCTCACCACACACAAACTCAAAAATAATGCTTTCAACAAGACTATATTGATGGTGTTAAGAATCACTTTCAATTATGTAAATATGACAAGTTCCTTTATGATTCAACATCTAAAAGGACAGCAAAAAAGATACGTTATACACTGTTTGTAAAATTCTACATAAGAACTAACGTTATGTTTTCTTATTTTTTATTGGATGTGGGCATCTTCATCAAGACCTATGTTTGTTGGTCACCCTAGAATGCCCTTGCACTGAGCTTCTTCCTGTAGCAATTCAGTGGGTAGTTAATAGTCAACCTGGACTCAAAAGTAGGCCAGACCAGGTGAGGATGACAGATTGCCTATCCTAAAGGACAACGGTAAACCATGTGTTTTTACAACAATTGATTACAGTTTCATGGTCACCATTACTGTGAATTGTACTGAATTTTTGATTCATTAAATTCAAAAGCTAAGAGCTGTCATGGTTGAATTTGAATCCCTGGCCCGGGCCTCTGGATTACTAGTCCAGTGACATTATTACTATGCCACTATCTCACATTGTTGAGGACATCAGCCAGGAATATTTTTACAGCTGCATCTGAATAAGCATGGAACACATAAGAGAACCAGTAGGAACTGATCTGCAGTGGGAACTGAGGTTTCTTCTGCTGCAAGCAGCTAATGGAATTAAACTGATCAATTTTTGAAAAATATGAACACTAAGGTTGACTATTAAAACACAGAACCCATATCAACATATCATGGTGGCAGTGGTGGGATTTAAACACATGCCTTTGAGGAAAATTGAGCTTAATAAAACCAGAATGAAGGATTATCATTCCACTCTAAAACTACAACGACTCACTAGCACTGGCAGGACATAAGTTTTCAATAAGCTCAACGGCAGAAATAATTATGGGAATGTGAAACTGGATGTTGATCTCAGGATTGATGAAGATATGCCCACAAGCCTGTCTTTTAAAGGCAACTTTGCAAAGAAAATAGAACACACTAGGTAGAACAAACAATTTAGACATAGAAACATAAGGGACCATGAATGTCAGGAGACCTTGAAAAAAGCTAATAAGTGAGTAAAGCAATGTCAAAACGTTGTTTCAGAGATAATGGGAACTGCAGATGCTGGAGAATCCAAGATAATAAAACGTGAGGCTGGATGAACACAGTCAAAATGTTGACTGATCTGAAAGAAGCTTTGAAACCGTGAGATCTACACGATTAGGCCTTGATAGAGCAAACCAAAATACTGAAGTGCTGCAGTACAGTCCCATGCCCTGAGAGAGAAGGTAAATGTGGCTGCTTATAAGCCACTGACAAATCTGTAAGATGATCATGAAACACCATGCTGGACAAAGAAGGTGTACAAATTTGAAGCGAGTGGTCCAAATAGATGGGGTCACAGTGGCTAAAACAACGTTTATCTAGAGGAATTTGAATCTGAAAGTGATCAAAAAGATAGCAGCAATAAGCACGTTGCCACTGGGACAGTATTAAACAGATAAGACTTCTTATTCCTTGAAGCTTGAAGTGTAACTATTCAAATAGCCCAGCATCCATTTCAACTTACCAAGGCTATTTATCTATATTTGGAAATTAATTGAGAAAAGAATTTCAATCATTATTTAGGATCTTGACTAGACTTTAACTATTCATCTGTAATCAACTGCAATCTATTTAGGAAATAGTTACTTGAATTCACCTTGTGAAATACGTCACAAGAGAAGCATTCTTGAGCCCTGATGGACTGCAACGTACAGTATAATTTGCAATTTGGACTGTAGTGAATGGTGGTCGGGTCCAGTGTAACCAAATTGCCCTGGAACTGTTGGATTCTGCGCGGAGCTGGGTTGGAGGTGGTAGCACTACTGGGAGATCTGAAAAAGAGAGATGTAATCACATATATTGTATTTTACATTCCAATTTTGTATCTAGTTATACATTGTTTAATGGTTACAAATTTAACTGATTACAGAACTATAGACACACTGCAAAACACTGTACATGTGAAATGAAAATTCCACATAAACATTGCTTTTGAATAATGAGAAAAATACAAGTCCTTGGGCCATGGTTAGGGCATTCTTGGCCTTGCTTGATATGGTCAAGAGCACACTCAAACAATTAGCATAAGCATGCTCATTATGGTGCTCACCTAAGGTCACAGCAGGTGCTTTTTCAGTTTTTCCTCTCCATATTGCTGCATATCCATCATCTTGTTTGTTGAATGCAATCAACTTAACTTCATAAAGTCGGTCTGAAACTAAATGAGGAAACAGATAAATCCAGTAAAGTTTTCTGAAGAGACAAACAAGACGATCTTGCCACTTTAACAATGTATGATACCGTAATCAATACAAGTTTTTCCCAGTCATTTTAATGTGGCAATCTTTCAAGTGAAGGAAACTAGTTCATAATATATAGACATAAATTGTACTATTGCATCTCTGAATCTAAGTAAATCTTCAGGTCAAATGTAAGGACTTCACACTTAAACATTAGTCACACATGAATGGTTTCGTGCCTGAATTAAGGAAACATATTCATTTGCTCTTGGGCCACTTCCACTCTTCTATTTTGAGCTCTCTCAAGTCTTCTACTGCCTGACTATTCACAGCACCAACAGTGAAAGAGCCAAGAAACACTTGCCAAAGGCAGTAGTGGCGGCTGATAATGGAATAAGGGGTCTCACAAATATAATATAGATGAGCAAGAGGAGACCATAAGGCCCACAGAGTCTGCTCCAACATTCAATGAGGTCATACTGACCACTTAACTTGTGCTTATTTCTTGGCAGCCTCTTTGCATCCTCTTCTTACGTTCAAAAATATATCCGACCCTCATCTATATTATTGATATAGATCATTAGTAACTAAGGCCTAAGAATTTGTCCCTTGGCATGGCACTCTATTAGCTACACTTTGTCATCTTGAAAACGGTCCATTTATTTCTTCTGTTTCCTACTGACTAGTCAGTCAACTCTAGTACATTATCTTAAATTTTAAGAATCATAATCATGAACAGCAAGCTTTTCAAATGTTTTCTGAAAACAGCATGTATTATGTTTACTGGTTCTCCTGAATCTGCTCTGCTGGTTATATCCTCTAATAAGGAAATTGTGTTTGACAAGCCTATGACAGAATCCAGACTAACTTGACCTTATGATCTGTGGATCATGTATTTCTTTCAGGTTCTGTAGCTGAACGTTATAATCCAAGCAATTATCGACCGGTGAGCCTGACGTCAGTGGTAGGGAAGCTACTGGAGAAGATACTGAGGGATAGAATCTATTCCCATTTGGAAGAAAATGGGCTTATCAGTGATAGGCAAAATGGTTTTGTACAGGGAAGGTCATGTCTTACCAACTTAATAGAATTCTTTGAGGACGTGGCAAAGTTGATTGATGAGGGAAAGGCTGTAGATGTCATATACATGGACTTCAGTAAGGCGTTTGATAAGGTTCCCCATGGCAGACTGATGGAAAAAGTAAAGTCACATGGGGTCCAGGGTGTGCTAGCTAGATGGATAAAAAACTGGCTAGGCAACAGGAGGCAGAGGGTAGTAGTAGAAGGGAGTTTCTCAAATTGGAGACCTGCGACTAGTGGGGTTCCACAGGGATGTGTGCTGGGACCACTGTTGTTTGTGATATATGTAAATGATCTGGAGGAAGGTGTAGGTGGTCTGATCAGCAAGTTTGCTGATGATACTAAGATTGGTGGAGTAGCTGATAGTGAAGGGGACTG
The DNA here is from genome assembly GCF_030684315.1 of Stegostoma tigrinum. NCBI lineage: Eukaryota > Metazoa > Chordata > Chondrichthyes > Orectolobiformes > Stegostomatidae > Stegostoma > Stegostoma tigrinum. Next base: position 22,698,045 of record NC_081386.1, on the reverse strand, counting down.
TCAGAAATTACAGCAGAATATAGATAGACTGGAGAGTTGGGCAGATAAATGGCAGATGGAGTTCAATCTGGGCCAATGTGAGGTGACGCATTTTGGAAGATCAGATTCAAGGGCGAACTATACAGTAAATGGAAAAGTCCTAGGGAAAATTGATGAACAGAGAGATCTGGGTGTTCAAGTCCATTGTTCCCTGATGGTGACAACGCAGGTCAATAGGGTGGTCAAGAAGGCATATGGCATGCTTTCCTTCATTGGGTGGGGTATTGAGTACAAGAGTTGGCAGGTCATGTTGCAGTTGTATAGGACGTTGGTTCAGCCACATTTGGAGTACTGTGTGCAGTTCTGGTCGCCACATTGCCAAAAGGATGTGGATGCTTTGGAGAGGGTGCAGAGGAGGTTCACCAGGATGTTGCCTGGTACGGAGGGTGCTAGCTATGAAGAGAGGTTGAGTAGATTAGGATTATTTTCATTAGAAAGACGGAGATTGAGGTCTACAAAATCATGAGGGGTATTGACAGGGTGGATAGCAAGAAGCTTTTTCCCAGAGTGGGGTACTCAATTACTAGGGGTCATGAGTTCAAAGTGAGAGGAGGAAAGTTTAAGGGAGATATACATGGAAAGTTCTTTACACAGAGGGTGGTGGGTGCCTGGAACGCGTTGCCAGCTGAGGTGGTAGACGCAGACACATTAGCGTCTTTTGAGATATATTTGGACAGGTACATGGATGGGCAGGGAGCAAATGGACACAGACCGTTAGAAAATAGATGACAGGTTAGACAGGGGATCTTGATCGGCGCAGGCTTGGAGGGCCGAAGGGCCTGTTCCTGTGCTGTAGGTTTCTTCGTTCTTTGTTCAGGGTGAAAGGGAAGACCTTAATCAGCTGTTACTCTTGTTTCTATTGCTTTGCTTTAAGAAAGTCAATGCTCTAAATAGATTTTGACAATTAGGCTTAATTATAAGAAGATCCATTTTAAAATATTCTTGAAGTCCTAGATTTGCCAGAAATATCACCATCTGCATTCAGCTCAGTGCTACAAATTTGAAGCTCCAACATACCTTTAGAAATTGCTGTTGTTATCATTTCATGGTGTACAAATAAGAAATGAAACTAAGTTCATTTATGGTAACAATTTATCGGGGGATGTTTTGGTAGTAGATTTGGATGAAAAACATTGCAATTTTGGAATGGGAATGCATGTGTATAAATATATGAATGCATTAATTTCACTGCTAAATGTTTGCAGGCCACTTTTACACTCTTCAGTCAGAGACAGAAACAACAATGACATTGTCAATGATGAAATTACTGATTTAAGAAAAGATCCCCTCTTAACGAATTAGTCACGTCAGGAGTAGACAAGACATTGGGTCTACTTTGCAAAATTGTTCAGCAGTTTTGCAACAACCAACAAATGTTATGTTTCCAGAAAGCTTCCCTCCTCCGCCTCCTAAAAATCACTTTCTCATGGAACCAGAAAGTGCAGGATTGTTCCCTGAATCCACAGGAGCGATAATCAACACCCTCCTTCTCCCTTTACAAACAACTCTCAGAACTTAACTGAGGTCACTACCACCAAGGTAGATGTTCCAAAATATGTTCCTCCCTTGGGGCAAGCTGCCTGTGCATGAAGCTTAATGAGTTACAGATTAGGCCTGAAGAACAATTTCTCCCTAGCTTTACATCTCCTGTTTTTCCCTTTGGATGGGGGTTGGGAATGAAAACAGAGAGCAAGAGAGAAAGTGTTGTCTCTGAAATGCCAAATCCAGGATCAACAATCAGCTTCCATTGGTTTTTAATTCATCATCTCCATTCCAGTCATGATGTGCAAATACTGTATACTAGTTATAGCTACTTTAATAGACAACTCAGGTTTGGGGCATTCTGCTAATGATCCAAATTAAAAGTGAGTTAAGAAAACTCTTCCTCTACACCAATTTTTGCAGAGTAATAACAAAAATAAAGCATTTTGCATTTCATTGCTGAACTTAATTTAATGAAGTAGAAGTGAAAATTGTGGCCTGATGAAAACAGCTGGTATAACCTTCATTTGTGCTCTCAACCAATAAGGATCTATTCAAGTGCACTGAAGCAGGAGGAACATGCATTGTTGAAAAAGCTAGCAAAATATGATACAATTTCTTGTTATCACACTGAGTGGTGCATCAAGTTCAATTGTAATATTGTAATGAAAGAAAGAAACTCATTTCAAATAAAACCAAAAATAGGAAGCATGTTTACACCATTAATCCAGAGTAGGATGTTAATATTGAAGCTTTCAGAATACCTAAAATTTTATATTTTGTTTGCAATAAAGTAAACTCAAATATCAAATCTCAATATTGCTTTTAATTCTATGTATGATATTTAATTTCTCAGATAAAAGTGATTAGAATTTTGCAAACTATCAAAGGTGTTCTCAACCAGTTGAGAAATTAAATTTGCTCTATTACACACAAATGGTGCAAGTATTAAAGAATGTGTCACGTACAATTACAGCCACATATTAAATTATATGGGATTGGAAACTCAATGAAGTTGCGGAAGATTTCATCTCATGATGTTGCCATTATGAAGCGAGACTGCAGCTAACTTCACTGTAGTGTCACTGCAGTGTCTTAAAACAGAACCAGCATACTAATAAGATGAATGAAACAGGACAAATGCATGTTGTCTTTGCATTTCAACAACCATGCTGACGAGGGCTTCCATGAACATTTGAAACTAATGAGAAATAAATATCATGATAATTCTGATTCACCATTTGATATGAGTTTTGAGAAGCCCCCATTAATTTTCTTGCTCATTGCTCACTGCAAACTTCAGGAGATTAACCATCAACTTCTGCAGACTTCATGACAATCCGGGAGGGTTCAAAACCTCTTGTAAGGTCCAACAACGTACTAAACAAATCAGATTCAATTTTCAAACTGTTCATTAGAGATAAGGTTATTGTAATCTAGATAAATATGGTCGACATAACAATGATTCAATCCTATTGAAAGATTTTTTAAAAACTGTCTGCTCATTTTTTGAAATTAGATATTTTAAATTGAAATGTAAGTGTGTTGATCAAGCACTTTCAATTCCAAAATTCTGGACTGTCAAATTAATATTCAATAAAGATTGCACACAGCCAACTCAACTGAAAACAGGGAAAGCTCAAATTCAGAAAAAAAACAAAGCATTTCAGGTTGCAGTATGCACACCAAAATGTTCCATAATTCCATCCATCTTCCCATAAATCTGATCTAGTACATGATGAGAGTTCCACACCTGAAATTCTGCAAGAAGGAACTAAGTCCTTGTGAGAGAAATACATCGCTAGAAAATACAGCAAACAAAATATGCTGTTATTACACAGTACTGAAATGGACTAATACAGAATGTTGAGGTATAGGTCTTATGCTCCCTCTTGTGCTCCTGGTAGGAACATGACATTACAGTTTTATAACTCCTGTGATGATGTTCTGGTTTGAAAAGCATCACCAATCATATCACAATTTTTCAACGTGAAAGAAGCTTTGTCACAGAATACACCACCAATTAATCCACTAATCAGTTTGGTTTCAGTAACATCACTGATTCAAAAACAATATTTTTAAAAATCAGCTTTGCGCTCCCCTAAGGAGGTTTGTTATTATATTGCTAAAAATGCTTAGAAATCTAATCTGCAGTGAACAATTTTTGTAAGTTTGATAAAGCAAGTTAGATCCAAATAAGTAAAATATTTATAGAGATATGACCCTCCATAAACTGAAAACAGAATAGCCGTTACTCCAGAAGACATCAAGGAACTATGTTGAGAAGATAGGTTTTGCTTCTGGAGAAATCCAAAATAAATAAATTATAAATTAAGGTGGCATGTGTTTACCAGATGTAATAAAACTTGCACATTGTTCTTTACAACTCTAACAAAGAAACTGATTTATTAAAAGAATAGTTGTTTGTAATTACGTGATTTTCCAGATGAATCTGAGCACAGATCAGCTTTGTTTTGACAAATAAGACATCAAATATATCAACACGAAAGACAAATGACATGTATAAGAGTCTAGAATCCAAACCAAGTGAGTATTGCTGATTAAGAACACAGTAACATATAACCTGCAAACATTATTGGACTCTCTGCAGTACTATGGACATATATTAATATGCAAAATACTGAAATAGCTGTTACTGCTTATTTTAAGTTTCTGAGTAATAGCACTAGGAGAATTTGGATAGAAAAGTTGCATAAGGAGTTTTTCAAACAGTGGTGAGAAACACAATACCCATGATTTGTCACCTCTTCATCCACGAGAACACAAAAATGCAACTGTTTCCTTCAGGAGAAAATATTCATTTATATGTTGTTGCTAACTTACTGTAATTCAATTTTTTATGTCAATATCCATAATTTAGCAAGAATTCAAAGGGTATGTTACTCCAGGAATGAATTATCAAAAGTTTTCATCTTGAGCATTGAAAGAGCAATGAATGACTGTGCTGTCAGACCAGCAAAAATGCTTGTCAAGGAGGAAATAATCCTCTATTGCCCACAAAGAATCTGGTGCAGCTGTGACAAGTCTGAATGCAAAATCATCAATTTAGTTTTGGGAAAAAGCAGACACTAAAGTAAATTAGTGGGCAGGAGGTAATATTTTATAAATGTGTACTGTGCACATCCATCACAGCTCTAAGGGGACCACACAATGATCTAGATGTTAGATTATTTTTATCTTCCTATCACCACATGTCATGTACCCAAGAGGAACTGGTGAGCTCTTACACATTGCACACAGTTCTATTCACTCTTTGATATAAGGTGGCCTCAACAAGCTTGCAGGGATTTGGTTGCATTGCTAAACATAAAATACACAAGATCTTTATGGAGTGACATCTTTGGGGAATGCTGATGCACCACCTACTGGCACTATGGCATATATGCAGCACACGTAGTTGACCTCAGATTACTTCAATCATATACTCATTGATGTGCTTCTTAGAACACAACATCTGTAAATATAGGCATACACTAAGTCTCTACTGTCAGCTGTTATCCTCAAATTTTCATTCTTTCTACATATACATTAGTAGGCAAGGCATTTAGTGTATGCAGTATAAGACCATAAGGCACAGGAGCAGAAATTAGGCCATTCGGCCCATCGGGTCTGCACTAGCATTCCATCACGGCTGATATACTTCTGAACCCTATTCTCCCACGTTCTCCCCACAATCCTTGATCCCCTATCCATCTCTGTCATAAACAGAATCAATGACCTGGCTTCCACAGCTTTCCATAGATTCACCACTCTGGATGAAGAAGTTTGTCCTTATCTCCATTATAAAGGGTCTTCACTTTATTCTAAGGCTGTACCTCTAAGGGTCCTGGTCTCTCCTACCAATAGAAATGTTTTCCCAATGTCTACTCTGTCCAGGCCATTCAGTATTCTCTAAGTTTCACTTAGATCCTTCCTCATCCTTTTAAATTCTGAAGAGTATAGACCTAGAGTCCTCAAATGTTCCTCATGCATTAAGCCTTTCACTCCTGAAATGTGAATACTGGATACAAATGTGATTTGCAATAAGCGTAAGTTGCCAAAAAAAGTCTTATTTACTAAAGTGAGAAACACCGATAAAACCATTCATGCTCAGCAACTAGGAATGTTGAGATCAGACCTTTCTCATTCGACACCTAAATATAAATATTTTCAATAATATTTAATAAGAGATGCATTTTTACAGTAATTTTCCACTCTGGGATGAAAGCTCTGAATGATAAAAGCAGTACTTACTGTCATCTTCAACTCTCTGTTCCATTTACTAGCTGTTTCCACACTTGGTCCCCCATGCAGTACATCAAGTCTATTACTTAATGTTTACTCAACTTTTATAGTCCTTTTTCTTAAAAATCAAAGCGTTAATAGAAGAGTGTAAAGTAGGAATCCTATTTATGTTAAAAACTGTGAACATCTATAATGCATACCAGTCGTTGACTGATCACAATGCTTGATGTCTAGTGAGGGAAGGCCATATACAAGATACTACGTCCAGGGGAAAACAATGATACTCTTTGAGTTAACAAAGCGTGTAGCTGGATGAGCAGTGCAGGCCAAGCAGCATCTCAGGAGCACAAAAGCTGACGTTTCGGGCCTGGACCCTTCATCAGAAAAGGGGGATGGGGAGAGGGTTCTGAAATAAATAGGGAGAGAGGGGGAGGCGGACCGAAGATGATAGAGGAGAGTATAGGTGGGGAGGCGATAGGTCAGTCCAGGGAGGACAGACAGGTCAAGGAGGCGGGATGAAGTTGGTAGGTGGGAAACGGAGGTGCAGCTTGAGGGGGAGGAGGGGATGGGTGAGACGAAGAACAGGTTAGGGAGGCAGGGACGAGCTGGGCTGGTTTGGTGATGCAGTGGGGGGAGGAGACGAGCTGGGCTGGTTTTGGGATGCAGTGGGGGAGGGGGAAATTTTGAATCTTGTGACGTCCACATTGATACCATTGGGCTGCAGGGATCCCAAGTGGAATATGAGTGCCTCACCTATAGCGAGGTGAGGAACAGGGAGCGGGCGCAGCTGAACACGTGGCTACGCAGCTGGGGTAGGAGGGAGGGCTTCAGATATGTTGATAATTGGGATGCCTTCTGGGGAAGGTGGGACCTGTACAAGAAGGACGGGTTGCATCTGAACTGGAAGGGGACCAATGTCCTGGGTGGAAGGTTTGCTCGAGTAGTTCGAGAGGGTTTAAACTAGTATGGCAGGGGGGTGGGAACCTGAGCTGTATACCAGAGGTGAGCGTTGATGCAGGTGAGGCAGTAGCAAGAGGTAGACCAGCTAATGGGAAGGATTTTCCTGGGAAGGAACCAAGGGATCGGTTAAAGTGTGTTTGCTTTAATGCAAGGAGTATCAGGAATAAAAGTGATGAACTTAGAGCATGGATCAGTACCTGGTGCTATGATGTTGTGGCCATAACAGAGACATGGGTTTCTCATGGGCAGGAATGGTTGCTGGATCTTCCAGGGTTTAGAACATTTAAAAAGAATAGGGAGGGGGGAAAAAGAGGAGGGGGTGTAGCACTACTAATCAGAGAGGGTATCACAGCTACAGAAGCTTCCTTTGTCGAGGAAGATCTGCCTACTGAGTCAGTATGGGTGGAAATTAGGAACAGCAAGGGAGTAGTCACCTCGTTAGGGGTTTACTACAGGCCCCCCAATAGCAGCAGGGAGATTGAAGAAAGCATAGGTCGACAGATTTTGGAAAAGTGTGCACGCAGTAGGGTTGTTGTAATGGGTGACTTTAACTTACCTAATATTGATTGGAACCTCCTTCGAGCAGAAGATTTGAATGGAGCTGTTTTTGTAAGGTGTGTTCAGGAGGGTTTCCTAACGCAGTACGTTGACAGGCCGACGAGGGGAGAGGCCATTCTAGACTTGGTGCTCGGAAACGAGCCGGGGCAGGTATCAGATCTTGTGGTGGGAGAGCATTTTGGTGATAGTGACCATAACTGCCTCACATTCTACATAGCTATGGAGAAGGAGAGGATTAGGCAAAATGGGAGGATATTTAATTGGGGAAGAGGAAACTATGATGCGATTAGACATGAGTTAGGAAGCATGGACTGGGAGCAGTTGTTCCATGGTAAGGGAACTATAGACATGTGGAGACGGTTTAAGGAACAGTTGTTGGGAGTGATGAGTAAATATGTCCCTCTGAGACAGGCAAGAAGGGGTAAGATTAAGGAACCTTGGATGACGAGAGCGGTGGAGCTTCTAGTGAAAAGGAAGAAGGTAGCTTACATAAGGTGGAGGAAGCTAGGGTCAAGTTCAGCTAGACAGGATTACATGCAGGCAAGGAAGGAGCTCAAAAATGGTCTGAGGAGAGCCAGGAGGGGGCACGAGAAAGGCTTGGCAGAAGGAATCCGGGAAAACACAAAGGCATTTTACACTTATGTGAGGAATAAGAGAATGATCAAAGAAAGAGTAGGGCCGATCAGGGATAGCATAGGGAACTTGTGTGTGGAGCCTGAGGAGGTAGGGGAAGCCCTAAATGAGTTTTTTGCTTCTGTCTTTACGGAAGAAACGAACTTTGTAGTGAATGAAACCTTTGAAGAGCAGGTGTGCATGCTGGAATAGATAGAGATAGACGAAGCTGATGTGCTGAAAATTTTGTCAAACATCAAGATTGACAAGTCGCCAGGCCTGGATCAGATTTGTCCTCGGCTGCTTTGGGAAGCGAGAAATGCAATTGCTTCGCCACTTGCGAAGATCTTTGCATCCTCGCTCTCCACTGGAGTCGTACCTGAGGACTGGAGAGAGGCAAATGTAATTCCTCTCTTCAAGAAAGGAAATAGGGAAATCCCCGGCAATTATAGACCAGTAAGTCTCACGTCTGTCGTCTGCAAGGTGTTAGAAAGGATTCTGAGGGATAAGATTTATGACCATCTGGAAGAGCATGGCTTGATCAAATACGGTCAACACGGCTTTGTGAGGGGTAGGTCATGCCTTACAAACCTTATCGAGTTTTTTGAGGATGTGACTAGAAAAGTTGATGAGGGTCGAGCTGTGGATGTGGTGTATATGGACTTCAGTAAGGCATTTGATAAGGTTCCCCATGGTAGGCTCATCCAGAAGGTCAGGAGGAATGGGATACAGGGGAACTTAGCTGTCTGGATACAGAATTGGCTGGCCAACAGAAGACAGCGAGCGGTAGTAGAAGGAAAATATTCTGCCTGGAAGTCAGTGGTGAGTGGAGTTCCACAGGGCTCTGTCCTTGGGCCTCTACTGTTTGTAATTTTTATTAATGACTTGGACGAGGGGATTGAAGGATGGGTCAGCAAGTTTGCAGACGACACAAAGGTCGGAGGTGTCGTTGACAGTGTAGAGGGCTGTTGTAGGCTGCAGCGGGACATTGACAGGATGCAGAGATGGGCTGAGAGGTGGCAGATGGAGTTCAACCTGGATAAATGCGAGGTGATGCATTTTGGAAGGTCGAATTTGAAAGCTGAGTACAGGATTAAGGATAGGATTCTTGGCAGCGTGGAGGAACAGAGGGATCTTGGTGTGCAGATACATAGATCCCTTAAAATGGCCACCCAAGTGGACAGGGTTGTTAAGAAAGCATATGGTGTTTTGGCTTTCATGAACAGGGGGATTGAGTTTAAGAGTCGTGAGATCTTGTTGCAGCTCTATAAAACTTTGGTTAGACCGCACTTGGAATACTGCGTCCAGTTCTGGGCGCCCTATTATAGGAAAGATGTGGATGCTTTGGAGAGGGTTCAGAGGAGGTTTACCAGGATGCTGCCTGGACTGGAGGGCTTGGTTGACTGAGCTCGGTCTCTTTTCATTGGAGAAAAGGAGGAGGAGAGGGGACCTAATTGAGGTATACAAGATAATGAGAGGCATAGATAGAGTTGATAGCCAGAGACTATTTCCCAGGGCAGAAATGCCTAGCACGAGGGGTCATAGTTTTAAGCTGGTTGGTGGAAAGTATAGAGGGGATGTCAGAGGCAGGTTCTTTACGCAGAGAGTTGTGAGAGCATGGAATGCGTTGCCAGCAGCAGTTGTGGAAGCAAGGTCATTGGGGTCATTTAAGAGACTGCTGGACATGTATATGGTCACAGAAATTTGAGGGTGCATACATGAGGATCAATGGTCGGCACAACATTGTGGGCTGAAGGGCCTGTTCTGTGCTGTACTGTTCTATGTTCTAGGTTCTATCCCACTCTCTGATGAAGGGTCTAGGCCCGAAACGTCAGCTTTTGTGCTCCTGAGATACTGCTTGGCCTGCTGTGTTCATCCAGCTACACACTTTGTTATCTTGGATTCTCCAGCATCTGCAGTTCCCATTATCTCTGATACTCAGTGTTGCTTCGTGTACCATAAAGTTCACACTCACTAATGGGATAATGCAGTGGACAATAATGACATGTCTGAAATATCCTAATAAATGAATACAACTGGTAGATGAAATAAAATTATTCAGTTTCTAATGGGCTAAATTAAAGAAGTGAGTAGAAATAAAGCCAAAACACAAATTTCTGACTGGTGAATGGCACAGCCTCAGAGTGAAGGGACGGCATTTTAGAGCTGAGATGAGGAGGAATTTCTTCAGCCGCAGGGTGATGCATCAGTGGAACCCATGGCCTCTATAGACTTCTGTGGGCAAAGTTATTCAATACATTTAATCAGAAATAGATAGGTCTGGATTGGTAAGGAGATCATGGGGTACAGGGAGAAAGTAAGAGAATGGAGTTGAGAAACATTTTAGCCATAATCAAATGGCGGAGCTGACACGATAGGCCAAATGGCCCAATTCTGCTCCTCTGCCTTATGGTCAAAGAAATAAGCAGATCTGTACAGTCAGATTTTCAATCACTCAAATTTCATCCACTGAACGGTTATAAATTGGGCCGGTGACATCATCTATTATCTAACAATAGAAAGAACTACAAAAGCTGTAAATCAGAAACAAAAACAGAAATTGCTGGAAAAATTGAGCAGGTCTGGCAGCATCTGTGGAAAGAAATCAGAGTAAACATTTTGGGTCGAGTGACCCTTCCTCAGAACAGTTCTTAGCAATTTCTGTTTTTGTTATCAACTATCATCTGTTGGAAGCATTCTACAAATATTTTTTCCCTTTGTGAAGCAAACTGCTCAGGCTTGGCATAATCAGTACCAAAACCAAATCTTTTTACTGGCACGCCATAAATATTTGCATTGCGTATTTTAGAGTCAAGGAACATGTAGCTATAGGCACTGAAACACTGAAGCTAAGCAATATACTAGCTATGCAAGTAGCCTCACTATTGAGGAATCATAAGCAATGATTTAACCAGTAGCATTATTTGTATTTGCCAACACTGTTCTTCCCTTCCATGATACTGCTATCAAAATTCTGGTTACTCTCACTTACCTAATCCAGTAATCTCATATTGCTTCACTTTTCTTCTAAGTTGTATTGGTCCTTTTGTCCAGTGTTCATCTCTATTTGTTTCATTTAATGCTTTGCTCAAATCTTCTACATCTGTTTTTCTGTAATAAAGCTTGTAACCCTGGATCTGGACTTGATTAGATGGTGGCTGCCATGTGACCAGCAGAGAGTCTACTTTGGCCTTCACCTTCATTTCTGTTGGAGCAAAGGGAACTAGAACAAAGAAGAACAGGTCACTGTCATGATTACTTAAACTGATTATCTGATAATGTTCCAGCCTCTCTGAACAGGACATCATCCAAAATCAAGTTCAATTAACCCATCACCCAATGCTGACTGACCTACAATGATTCAGGTCAAACTACATATTAATTATAAAGTCTTGTTACTGTTTTCGATCCAATCAAAGGTCTCAGGCTATCCCATTTCTGTGATCTCCTCCAGCCTTTTCTACAGCCCCAAGATATTGGTAGTCCTCCAATTCTGGGCTTAAGCATTTCCAACTTAATTGTTTCAGTTTTGGTGGCCATGCCTTCAGCTGTCAAGGACCCAGTCTCTGTAACTCCTTCCCTAAATCTGGCTGTTATGTATCACTACTGTAAAATACTAATTAAAACCTGATGCTGTGACCAAGTTTTTGATTTTCAGCGCTAGTATAATGTTGCTTGGTGCAAACTTTTGTTGGACAACACTTTTCAAGTGTTTTAGAGTATTTTACCATGTTAATAGGGCTGTACAAGTGCAAGTTGTTGCTGTCATAAGGGATATATATGACTTTATTCTGAAACTTCTAATGAGCAATTATGATGAAAGGTATCTGATTTACATATACTATCATGTTTAGACAGTTGTCGGGATGTTGGTCTCTTTTGTGAATGTTTAAAAATAACCAAGTCAATCAGTCTTTCCGAACCATGAATCAATTCATTGTTGCCAGACAACAGAGAACCCCGGACTGTTAATAGGAAATGGTTTGTATTATGTTGAGTTTACGATCGGGATTGCGAACATCAAGGGCCATTATTTTTCATAATCAAGGATTAATTTTTGACTTAGGAAACCTATACATTTAACCTTGCGTAACATACTGATCAGGAATGATTAATTGGAAACCCACAGATTATTAAAAGACTGAGAAAGTATAAGCTTTCAATCTTGAGATTATTCATGAGAGATGACATCACAGTTGACAGCAAACTATTGAGAAGAATCAGTTGAGTTGAAGATTTGAGGTAGAGGGCCACTTTCTTTGGATGTGAAATTATAAAATGATTGCATTGGGAAACAGATTAGATTATTTTTATTCATTCATGAGATATGCGCCTGCATTTGTTATGCATCCCTAGCTGCCGTAGAAAAGGTGGTGGTGAGCTGCTTTCTTGAACTGCTGAAGTCTGTTTCTTAAGATCTTTCAAACTGTGCTCTTTATTAAAATAGCTTGGTTTGTTTATTTTGTATAGCAAACTTCTGTTCTATTGTCAAAAGGAAATATGCAACATTGTATGCTTCCGTTTCAGTAAATGATCACTATGTTCAAATACAAAGGAAGATCTATCGCACCAGGTTTCATTCTGGGATATGACTTGTGCAGTAATAACATCAGCAGCTATCATAACAATATGATTCAAGAATGCGCCGATAGGTAGTGTGTGCCAATTTCTATTTAACAAGGTGCCACGTACAATGTACTTTAAACAGTAATGGATAGTATACTTATTCTGTGGTGGACAATAAAGAACAACTTTACACCAGTTATGCTGTGAGAAATAAACAATGGAAAATATAAACACACTGCTTTAAAAAAATTCACCTTTGAATCAATCTGCTAATCTAAAAAGAGATCATTCTTACCCATTATTAGCTTATTTCGTTCTGGGATTAGGTGCTGGGTCCATTCTGACGGTGCACCATATCCTACAGTGGTGCTTGCTGCAATCCGAACTTTGTACATTTTCTTTGATTGTACAATAGGAAGTATAACTTGTGTCTCATTTCCATCAACTTCGATTGAATAAATTTGATCTGTTACACAAACAGAGGTAAATTCTATTAATAAAAATAGAAAGTCTGACTTTGCAACTTAGGTTTGAGGGTTCTACAAACTAGAATTCTTCACATTCCCGTACATATATTGCATATGTATATTTCCACGAATAAGAACTGAACTAAGAAAATAAATTAATTTGCACCACAAATTAAGCATTCTGTTCCTTAAGGGTTAAACATCAGGCCTAGGAGTTTGGATCATGTTTACATGGAAAACTGAATATTCCATGTAATTTTTTTTCTCATTCATCCTTGTTCACCCAAACACGTTCATCATCTGATGTATATGGTAGCATTCCAGCAGGAAACTGCCAGACATTTCTGTTGAGAATAGGAAGGAATGCTGCAAATCAATGAGTTTCGATAAATGTTAACTTGGCATTTCCTCTCCTTGTGTTTTCTCACACCTTCAAGGGTTTTTTTTAAATTTGGTTTCGTCAGGTACTGTGGTCCTGGATGGGTTTCCCTCAGTGACTTGAATACTGATTTGAAGTCAATATCAGGGAGGCTGTGGAGTGCTCACATCACTGGATCAATAATGCAGAACTGTGTTCTGTATTAAAATAGTTTGGTTTGTTTATTTTGTGTAAAAACCTCGATCTATTGTCAATGTAAATCTGCAAACTTCTATGCTCTGGGCACATGAATTTGAATCCCACTATGTTAGTTGATGAAATTTGAATTCATTAAATGATACTGGAATAAAAAGCTGACCTAATGATAACTATGTAACCCCGATCAGTGTTGATCATCATAAAACCTGTCTGGTTCATTAATTAAAGAAAAGGTTTAGAAATCTTCCATCCTAACCTGATCTAGCCCACATGACTCCAGATCCATGACAATGCGGTTAATTCTTAACTGCTCTCTGGCAATTAGGGCTGGTAATAAACTTTGGCCCTACCATCAATGCCTTCATCTCCAAGAACAAATAATTTTTAAATATCAATTTCTTAAAAGTAGAGCCTTCAGCGTGTCCTTGTACCATTTACTTTGACCACCACAAAACACACTATAGTCTCAAGCTCCCCACAGAAGATTCATTTGGTAAGCAAGCATGAGGCATTCTGGCTCAAAGACGAGACCAATTCAGTTGTGTCTGTCTCAATGTAGTGTGGATGCTTGGCAAGCAGCCTCAGGTGAGCACCTCAGTGTCTGATATTTTGTAAAAACCGAAAGAACTGCAGATGCTGTAAATCAGAAACAAAACCATAAACTGCGAGAAAAGCTCAGCAGGTCTGACAGCAGCTGTGGCGAGAAATCAGAGGTCGCATTTCAGGTTCAGCGACCATTCCTCAGAACTGATGGTAGCTAGAGTGAATAAAATGAAAAGTGAATTGGTCTCGTCATTGCACCAGAATGCCTCATACTTGCTTAACAAATCCATGCTGACTCCCCCTGATTATTCAGTGTCTCTCCAGGTGCAGATATATTCTGTATGCCAGAATTCTTTCTGATAACCTCCCCACTGGATAGGTTAATCTGACTGGTCTGTAACTTCCTGGTTTCTCTCTTCCTCCCCATCTTGCAATGTAAAGACATTTATTGGGCAAAAATAAATGGTTGTCAGTAAATGTGAAGGAGCCAAACATCTTTGTGGTTGCTGCTCAACCACTAAATTGTCAGAAACACAATTTTTATCTCAATATGATCACTGTTTTTAGGATTTAGCATCTAGTACATCTACCACACAAGGTGAAGTTTAGAATCTTATCTGCTTCAGCTAACAATGACAGAAGTGTAGAATTCTAGCTCACACTGTAAAAGTAACCAAGTATGCAACTACATCTTGATGTAATGGAACGGACAACTTGGCAAGGCAATCCTGAACTAAACATCAAATAACTTATGATGTTAATACTGAAAAGTTATGCATTGGTTTATCAAAGTTCACATTCTGAAAAGATCACTAAAGTATCTACAATTCTAAAAGCTCTAAATACCCTGTTCCCTCTACAAGTTAACATTAAACATGGCTATCAGGTTCACTGTCCAACTCATCCTGTAAGGTAAAATGATACATAGATCATGTAAATTGTAAAACATCTTTTATGCCACATGCTTTAATTATTGTAATGAAGTTACATTAATGGAATATGTTTGCTCCTTTCTAGACGAGAATTTATTACAAATCCCTGTTTGCCTTTAAAAAGGTGGTGCTGAGGTGCTTTCTTGAACTGCTGCACTTCATTAGTGTAGGTAGATCCATATGGCTTTTGGGATTATGTTCCAATATTTTGACCCAGCATCAGCATTATAGTTCCAAGCCAGCACCATGTGACAGAAACTTGCAGGTGTTGGTACTCCCATGTGATCTGCTAGCCTTGACAGTGTAGTTGATACAGTTTGAGAGTTTAGAAGATGCAGTCAAAGGAGCTTTGTTAAATTGTTGTACTGCATCTTTTAGATGGTACACTGCTGCTACTGTGCTAGTGGTGCAGACAGCAAATGTTGAACATCCAACCAAGTAAGCTGTATTGCTTGTATGATGTCAAGTTTCTTGACTGTGTTGACTGTACTTATCAGGTCACTGAATTGTACCTTTTAGATTGTGCACAGGTTTTCAGGATTACTCACCACTGAATTCCTAGCTTCTCACTTGTTCTCTTAGCCACATTGTTTATATGGTTGGCCTAGTTCAGCTTTTAGTCGATGGTAACACCCAGGATATTACTAGTGGGAATTCAACAATAATGATAATGCTGCTATAAGTCAAAACCCGAGAGTCAGTTTCTCTCTTTTTAGTGATGGTCACTACTGTCACTTAGGTGGCATGACTGTTACTTCCCTAACGGGTTTCCTTGGCCATGTTTGACCTGATTTGATGGTACTTGGGATATTCTGTCCATTTATTGGGTAGAAGAAACACAGCACATCCTGCTTGGTGTTGTCACACGCTAGCTGGGAAACCATGTTACAGATCTATCAGTGTATCAACTGATGCGAAGAGGGGATCTACCTAAAACTTGCAGCATAATTCAAATATTAGCATTGAGATTCTCCAAGAAAGTTTCAATGCACTTCAACATAGTGGGCAGCATAGTCCAATGTTCAGATGACGCTCACAATTGTTCTTATCATGTTCTCAGTATTTTGCCTTAATCAGTGACAGTAATGTTGTAATCCCTAGAAGGGAATGCAGAATTAAACTAGCAACACAGAGCAGTCAAAACAAGATAATTAGTTTAGTAGCATAGAACTGAAGGGATAAGAAATGAAGCTAATTAAACAAAAAAAATCACTCTGGGATTGCATTGTTATCATGCACCCAAATTTATAATCTGTGGGCCTGAATTAACAACTTGAAAACACAAGTTCAAATCCTGCCATGGCAGCTGGGGAGTTTATAATCAATTAATCTGAAATTAAAAAATGGTATTCGTAATTGTAACAGTGAAAGCGCAGAACTGTAGTCAAAAACTCACCTCATTCCCTAACTGCTCTTTCAGCAAGGAAATCTGCCACTTTATTCAGACTAGCCTATACATGAATTCAAAACCATGCTGAACTTCGTTTTGCTGGCACATGCTGGCATTTAAGTAACAAGGATTATGTCACCAAATTCTACTGTAACATAGCTATGAGATGAACAGTCTTCATTTGTATGCATTACTGGGACAAGTTGTGAATTTTGGGATTTGTTGGCTTCTTTTAAGTGCCAAATACTATGGTATAGCATTAAGACATAAACTGAAGTTACGATTAGGAGAGTGGTCAGGTCACCAGATGTTTCAGGGCCTTCCACCCAAATCCAGAAGTCATGGTTAGCAGTTGGAAGGGATGTCAAGACTCTAAAGCTGATTGGCTAGATTGTTGTGGTGAAGCTACAAATGTTCTTCACACTGGTTAAGCATTTCAAATACTCGGTTAAAAGTTGTTAGTTGTGCTAACAAAGCTGCATATAGCTGGAATAGATGTTGCAAAATTAACTGCAAAAAGAATATACAAATAACGGTGCATCACTGAGGGACTGTCATTTGACAAAGTGATAGCATTTGTCACAAGATTCTTGCTGAGATGCAGCTGCTGGGACAGTGTTAGGAATGGTCACTTGTTAGAAAGTTAGCATTTGTTCTGGATACTGGCAGTTGACAGGTACTTGTCTCAGGTTTGGGCTCATCCTAAGAATCAAGTTAAGTAATTATCAGTTTGTGGAGTATGAAGAATTTAGCAATTGAGGTATGGTAATTAGTAAGTAATCGAAATAAACACCATGTTTTCAAACAGAATGTGTGTGACAGAATTCTGACAAGTCAATCAAGGAAGCACTACATACCTTCTTTCAACGTGCAGTAATCAACGCGATATTTTGTTATTTTACCATTGCTGAGCTCTGGAGAAAGAGGGAGCCAGGATGCCCGTATATTAGACAAGGTGGGAATCGATAAGGACAACTGAGGAGCAGTACTTGGGACTGTTGACAGATTCAAAGAAAATGTAATGACAATTAGAATATCAGGCATTATGGCATACATTCACAGAATATATTCAGACTAGGTAAACAATGAAACAGAGCTCAATGGCAACAATACTTCAAAGTCAAAGTCAAATACTACATAAGCAGTTTCCACATTCACTTCAGTATTGTTGAATACATCAAAGCGAGTCCACAGGGCAATGGTACTACCTCTCCAGGTACAGGCAAAGGAAACCTCAACACCCGAGAGATCATTTAACGGAAGTCCACAATACCCGCCAATGAACGGCAGTAAATAAGTAAATGTGTTAAATATGCCTTAAGGATATGGATATGGATAGTATGCTAAGTTTATTCATATGCCTTCAAATAGTCTATTAAATAGGCTTGGATTCCCTCTCAAAATCTGGGTGAGTCCTGAATTATCAGTAAATAAAGGCACACATATAATGGGCCAATACATCACCACTTCTCCTTTTATCTGCATGATTCTGTACTTACGTAATTATGCTGCAATTTAGTAATCTGTGGAAGTAGTCCTTATTTGAAGGGAGAGGGCTTCATATTCCAAGTAAGTGCCTTATTATAATTTGGATACAGGTAACCTTTATACACGCACCTTTTAACACCCTGACAGGATCACAACATTGGATATGATAAATGTTGATTATTTTAAGAAGAACAACATAAATACATTATCCATAGTCCTTACCATCTTCCATAGTTTGTACAATCACAGAACGAGACGTCCGACTGGCACCAAGTTGGGAGTAAGCAACAACATAAAAGGTATAATTAGTGTTTGGTTGCAAGTCTTTTACTTGAAGGTCTGTAGTGTCATTATTCACTGCAAACTGGTATTCAACATTGTTTGTACCTGCAGGAAAAAGACCATGTACCCAGGGATTACACTGATCAAGGAGGAACAGCAAATACTTTAACACAAACGAACTGAACTGCATTTGAATGACTCGAGGGTCAGTTTGTAATTTGATTTAGCATGAACCTGTGAAATTCATGAACCTTACAGTAAATTGTCAAATACACCGAACAGGAATAGGAAGGGATGTAGATGAAACATTTTATTTGTCAAAATGACATTTTTTTTGGCATATTTACCATGTCAATGATTGGCTCTATTTAAATATTACATGTGAACCTAACAATGTTTTAATTTTCCAAAAATGTCTTTTTTTTCCATTATTTCTTTTTACTTCTCCCAACATCCTCACATCCAAAAAAAAATCAACCAGTTGCTCTATTGTATTAAGTGACCACACATGATCAGGGCTTTTAAATCTGCACAAATACAGCCAATATCGTAACTGTTAGTTTTATCATTCCTATAGCACTATGTTCTCTGAATTCCATGACAGTTAAAGTAAACACAATTACCACTATTATAATTGATAGATATTGTGACATGAACAGCCCATTGCAGTAAGTACACTTCTATTCCATTGTTTAACGGGTATATTTTGCAGAATGTATGAACGCTTGTTATACAAAGCAATGTTTATTTGGACAAAACAATATATCTATTGAAGCAGGATAACAAAGTGTAGAGCTGGATGAACACAGCAGGCCAAGCAGCATCTCAGGAGCACAAAAGCTGACGTTTCGGGCCTAGACCCTTCATCCGTCAGCTTTTGTGGTCCTGAGATGCTGCTTGGCCTGCTGTGTTCATCCAGCTCTACACTTTGTTATCTTGGATTCTCCAGCATCTGCAGTTCCCATTATCACTATCTATTGAAGCACTTTGTTCTTCAAACATGGCTCTCTTTTCTTCTGCCATTCAAGAATATCCTGTTAGCATTACAAACTGGCACATGAAGCAATCTAACAGCACAGCCAACTAACAAAGAGCACCCTATGGCTGATAATCTACCTCAAGCTTAATGTAACCTTTAAAATGCCCCAGAAGAACAATAATCTAAGAACTAGTTTGCAAGTTTCAGAAAAGTTAATTTTATAACTTGATTATTTTATACACAGATCAAACACAAAACACTTACCTACTGCCTTTTGATAGTGAAGGGAAAATCCAATAATCTGTTCACTGTTGTGTTCTGGGCGCTCCCAGGATACCAAGATTGAAGTACTTGATAAAGGTGTAGCAGACACACTTTTGGGAGCACTCGGCAAACCCTCTCGAATTGTCACAGAAAGTTTGGCCGTAGTGCATGCCATTCCAAGACTATTCTCTGCAATACACTGGTAGTAAGCAGCGTCCTCCAGCCCAATTTGATTAATCACTAAACTGCCACTGTTCTGGATCTTCACGCGTCCATTAGGCATAATGTCTTCTCCATTTTTCAGCCAGCGAATTCTAGGAGTGGGCTCACCATCAGATTTACAGGCAAATCTGGCAGTGCTTGCTCGAATGCGAGAGATTGTCTCTGGAAATTGCGTAATCATTGGTGGGGCTGAAAAAAATGAATGGAATTTCATAAACTTCTTCCAAACAATGGAGTTAGAAATGTTATTGTTCCATCCTAGGTTCACAAAGTAATCTTTCTTTCTAAAGTGTCCAATGTCAAAATGGCAGCACTAACTCAAATGTTCATTTGAACTTCTTCTTCAAGAACGCTTGAAGAAGATGGGGAACGTATGTGATTAAAAAATATGATTGTATTTTTCAGTAATACGTTTTAGAATTTTTAAAACATTAAAGTTTCAAAGTAGGCTTCACCTAACAGAATGGGAACTTATTAGAATGGGTTGTAAAATTAAACTTAAATAAAAGCTTTCTTTAGAACGTAATGAGTATAATTATGCACATCAACTCATGTATTCAACACTGGGCTAATATGGTTTTCATATTTCACACAACTTAAACTAAATTGTTCTTTACATAATAACATACAAATGCAAACACAAACAAACCCAGCACTTGTAACTTGGCAGCAGCAGTGACAAATTGTCGCGTCCGGGGTTTATTTGCACGGCAGACGTATACGCCAGAATGATATTGCTGTGCATGTGCAATCATAAGGTTTGCCCTTCCAATTATGATGACATCTGTAGCAACAGGTTTACCATCTACACAAAAAAATTGTAGAAGGTCAGTTACTAAGAACGCAGTTTGTTGGAATAAGCTATTGGAACGGACAACAACAAACAATCGCTAATTCCAAATATCTGACATCATGCAAGACTACATGAGGTATTAAAACCAGTCAGTGTATTTAAAGTTTTGATATTTTCAGCTGGAAAATATGACAAAAAGTATTAGATGGCTGAGAAAAGCTCTCTTCTCCCGGTTGGCAACTGACCGCGTGAAACAAATATTTTACCCCCACCATAACCACAAAAAGAAAAATTCATCTTTCATGATCATACTCAAATCACCACCTCATGTCATCAATAAGTTACATACTACTGAATAAAATCAAATTACTTTTGGATTGTACAACTGTTACTCAGGCAGTGAAAAATATTGCTGAAAATCACTGCAACATTCCAATAATTCTCCAATAAGCATCACATTATTTAATCTTCAGGACTTCACAATGGAAACATTTGAGAAGATAGCTGGCCAAGGAAATACAGAATTTCACAGACTTGACTGCAATTTCATGATAACCAAATGGTATCTGCCTCTACTTATATTCTTCATTCATACCAATTGTAAGAAGGCAATTATTTATTGGACATAACATTTGCATTTGCATCCATGTTTTGTGTGTAATTAAATAATACATAAAAATAGGGTACAGAGTTGTCTTGTTGCATTTATTCTAGTGAGCATCAATATTTCAAAACACATTTGTATTTAAGCATCATTCTTTACATGTCAGATGGTGTGTACCTTTTAACTGGCAGATTCTAAAAATATCACCTTTCAGCAAGCAATAAATTACTATTTTTCTGGGCACAATTTTTAGGAAGAAGTACACAGTTATCAGCAGCCATGCAATATCAGACATGATCTTACAAATCAGGAACTCTGCTGACAAGACTGTTTGTAGAGGCAGGTTAACTTTCAATGTCTTGACTTTTGACTGGCTGGACGAGGGTTGTGTATCTGGCCTTTGACCAAATAAACAAATTAATAAAATGTTTCTCCCTGGATGGGTGCACAGGGTAATATACTAGTGTTGAGATAATCAGTATTAAACAGTACATAATTTAAGCCACTGGAAGTCTCAAATGAGCAACATAAATCCCACAGTAAAGGCAAAAATTGAGAACTCTATTCCTGTAAATCACTAAACCTTTTCTGCACATTACATTAGTAACTGAAAAGATTATCTTCTCAATCTTGTTTTAGCTGCATATTATTCCAAGTGCCATTTTTATCATAGTAAAAGCTTTGCTACCATATTGTTTATTCCGTACTTGATTTGGAGCATAATCATAAATGTTTTCGGTTCCCTGAAAGCATGCTAACAATTGCAGGAACATCTTTTGAATGTCAGAATTTGAATGGTCAAGAATACCTAACGTGTTCAAAAAATCAGCATTGCAGAGAATAACCTGGAGTATGAACATTATGGATTAAGAGAGCTACACACAGCAGTTTATAGTTCTACTCGGAGTATAGCATGTAACACTAACAGACTATAGCTTCAGTAAGAATAAACAAAGCACTGCAGCTTAGTAAGAATAAACACAGCACCGCAGCAAGGTGATGTGTATCACAGCTTCTCAAAAAAAATTGAACATGCTGATATAAGGTCTGCAGAAATACCTATGCCAATCTTTGAATGAAGCTGTTCTCCATGTGCTGGAAGATTCAAATTAAGATTATAATGTTTTCTGTTAACAAATCACTCAACTCATCTCAACTTTGCTCAATGATGATAAAGTCACAGATGTGCCTTTTGTATATATTGTTCTTTGCCAACAAAGTGCTTCATAATCCGCTACCTATTTTCTCTTGTTTGCTGCCCCAAAATTTTTGAAGTAAATAATATAATTTTTAAAATAAAATGATTTTAAATAACCTGTTTGGACATGTTGGAACACACGTCAGTGCAGGTGGGACTTGAACCTGGGCCTTTTAGCCCCGAGGTAGTGATATCACCACAAAAAGACCCCTCTTAGAGACTTTATGCTGACTTTCTCTATCCCATTAAATAGATATTTTCAATCATCCCTATAACTTGTTCAGACATGTTATGACAAACCTTTGGAGCAGGTAGGACTTGAACTTATTGCCTTGTGGTAGGGACACTTCCATTGCCGCACAAAACCTCCAACCCATTAAGCATCACTTACTTAAAAGGACCCATCTATGCAATTAAAAAGTCTTACCTTATTTGTTAAAAACCAAAAGAACTGCAGATACTGTATATCAGGAACAAAGACAGAAGTTACTGGAAAAGTTCATCAGGTCTGGCAGCATCTGTGAAGAGAAATCCGGGTTAACGTTTCGGGTCTGGGGACTTTTCCTCAGTTCTGAAACGTTAACCCTAATTTTTCTTCACAGATGTTGCCAGATCTGCTGAGCTTTTCCAGCAACTTGTTTTTGTTCCTGATTTGTTTAAATTACATACATACAAATAGAGGATGATTGGTTGAGCATATTAAAGAAACTGCCATTTAAGGGCTTGTCAACTTGTCAATTTGTTATTTTTGTGTTTGCTTCAAAGAATATAATGAAACATTCACCCTTTAAGGACTTTCTAATTAATTACTTTGGTCATTTGTTTTTAGTTTGTTCCTTTAAGGTGATTTACTCAAAATTGTATAAAAAGAGATACTTTTTGAAATTTGTGAGATGAATAAATTAGGAGTTCTTCACTCATCATGCTTCGCTCTGAATTAATCAATTTTGATTTTAGATTGTTTTCTGATCTCCCACTTCCGTGAAATTTGGTTTCTGATCTCTTACTTTAAATGATGTTGGAAGTCAGTAGCACTCCATAACAAACAGATCTGTAGGTCATACCTACTGTGCAATCCGAATAGGTGCACTCTTTGAATAGGTGAGATTTTACAAAACCATTCTGATTTAGTCATGCCTCTCTATCCACGAATGTTCCGTTCCCGAGAATCCCCGTGAATGATGAAATAAGCAACTGCGAAGCGCGTTTAAAATAGATCTAAAATCATGGACACACAATTTCTTTCCTGCAGATGTTGATTTTTGTTGGTACTTAAATTTTAACACGATAGATAAATTCACAATTCGTGATTTCATGGAAACAGTGGACACAGTTTTTCTAGCAAATTCTGTAATTATTATAGTACATTGATCTGAATGAACGAGCACATCCGTCTAATATTTAGTAAACCTTGGGGTAGGAATAGAGAAGATAAAGAAAATTTTTAAGTAGAATGGGAATGATACTTAAAGGAAAATACTAACCTATGGAAACCAGAGGCGTTGAGAATATGAATGGTGTATGTACAGCTCAATGTCACAACCAGTTGTACTGCTCTAATCTTAAACATAACCGTCATGAAGTAAGGCCTCAACCAGCTTCACAAAGTAACTTTATTTCTGTTGTATTTTTAATTTCAACTCACCCTCACGAATCCAAGAAACAAATGGTGTTGGATCAGCATATGCCAAGCACTCCATAATGGCAGTTTGACCAGCAATAACAGTTACATTCTTTGGGTGGGCTATGATGACTACATCTGTAGGTATAGATTTAAATCCTAAAATAAAAAGATAGTTGGATTCATCAAAAAGACCAACAAAAGAATTCCAAATTATCTTTTAGGTAAAACAAATTAAGAACTTAATTAATTGATATAGTTACAATAATCTTACCTTTTTCAAATATCTGTAAAAAATGCATCCATTTCCTCCCCCAAAACCTCCATCAAAAGTTTTTATATTGTGCATCAGTGCATGCATCAACATTTTTAAACTTGCTCAGCATTCCTACAAGTGCTTGCATATTTTTAACTCCACTTGTGTTATCACTTATCACGTCTGTTCTACCAAACACCACTTGCAAATGCCTCAATTTGCCTTACAACATAAAAACCATGAATGCATTTTTAAAATTTATGCTCTGCATCTCTACAAGCATCAACTACATGAAATATTTCACAGGTACCACAAAACCTTTCCCCAAAGTCAATTATGCTGCTATTCCCATTGTTTGTTAAACTGGAAACTGCCATTTATCTGCTGTTAAACATTGGATCAGTATTAACATTTTGCATAAATATGGCTTTCTGAAGGCCGAAAGTTTAGCTCTTCAGAAAATCCGTTAGCTCTTACTGATTGTTCCTGCTATTCTCTGGAACCCAACACAACAGCAAAATAGAAGCAAAACACACCCAGATTGCCTCCTCCTTCCTCAGGAGAGAAAACAACAAAACTTTTTTTTCATTCTGCAAGGGGATGATCGGGTATTACTTCTGTGCAGCACAATTATTCCTTGAAGACTGCTTTCAGTTAAGCATCCACAACTTTAGAAGTGCGTATTCTCACATAAGCTATCAGCATTGTATACCTCACATCCATTGATCTACGTACACATATATATTTGATGTAAAGCTATTATAACATGACAAGTTCACTTTCCAAAGTAAATAAACTTCAACCTGATAAATGCAGTTTTCTATATAAAGATCATTGCAGATATAACAAAACTTTCAGTATGAATACAAATCAACAGATAGATAGGAAAAGATCTACTGGCCCATCCAGTTTGCCCATTACAACCAAGAAATTTGTGCAAGAATGGGGGTTAGGGGGGTTTGTTTGAACAGTGGATTAGCAAGCAAGGCTAGAAGGCTTAGGTAGGAAACAGTTTACAATGACATCAAGCATGGGAGCCCAGAATAGACAGTTCATGATAGGTTTAGTGGAAACAAAGCAGAAATAGCAGTGAGGCTCATAGAATCATACAGTATAGTAAAGGCCCTTCAACCTGAACCAGCAAAAACTACTCTAAATCTATGCTGGTTCCACATTCCAGCACTTGGCTCATAGCCTTAAATGTTATGACATTTCAAGTGCTATTCCAGTACTTTAATAAGGGTGTGAGGCTTCCTGCTTCAACTACCCTCCCAGGCAGTGCATTCTAGATTCCTACCACCTTCTGGATGAAAGGCTTTCTTGCATCCCCCTCAATATTATGCTCCCTTGTTATTGATCCTAAGAGGAACAGCTGCTTTCCATCCACCCTGTCCATGCCCCTCAATCAAGTCTCCTTTCAGTCTTCTCTGCTCCAAAGAAAACAACCTGAGCCTATCATGGCTAGATTGCTACATCCAAGGTAGCATCACATTCCTTTCTATAGTGCAGTGACCAGAATGGCACACAGTTCTCCAGTTTTCTATAGCTCCAATGTAACTTTCCTGCTCTTATATTTTATATAACCTATTTTTCTAATCAACCTATTCAGGGATGTTATTCCACACCTCTGGAGCAGGTGGGACTTGAACCCACGCCTCCGTGTCCAGGAGTAGGGAAATTATCAATCCGCCACAACAGGGCCACTCTGCTCTTATAATCCATGCCATGACTGATAAAGGCAAGTGTTCTGCATACCTTTTTAACTACCCTGGTAACCTGACCTGCCGACTTCAGGCATCCGTGGACAAGCAGCTCAAGGTCCCTCTGTTCTTCTGAGCTTCATTCATGGAGTACTAGCTTGTCTTGTTAATTCTTCCAAAGTGCATCACTCACACTTTTCAGGGTTAAATTCTATCTGCCACAGATCTGCTCATCTGGCCAGTCTATCTGCATTCTCCTGTAACCTAATACTTTACTCCCCACTGTCAACCACCCAGCCAATCTTCACGTCATTCACAGACTTACATATCATCCCCCCCAACAACATTTTCTTCTAAATCATTTGTCCAAACTTCTATATCCATTTCTACATTTTGAAATTTCTATACCATTTATGTACATTACAAACAATCATTGGATAAGATGAACTCAGAAGAGGCAAAAGGTGGATATAAGCAGCAAGTGCAATAGGTTTCAGCTGATGATTTGCTGTGGATAAATTAAGTACATCCTAGTACACTTTTATTAGAGGAAAGCAAGGCCCATTGGTGTTTCGTATGTTCCAGTCAGATTTGACAATCAACTGTTTAACAAGGTGTGCTCCATGAATATTTGTATCTGTATCTCTGGGATCTAATGAGTGAAAATAAACACTAACGGCTGAATTGTATGTTGTTTTTGTGAAATGAAAATTGCACAGGTTTTAGAAGGGATTTCCACAGTGAGGCCTAGTGTTACTTCACGCGGTACCAAATGCAACTCATTAACTACCCATTACATCCCTATGGTGCCCCTCACATCCAATTCCAGTCCCATTTTACACATGCTGTTCCCACACAAGTAACCACTCACTCGATATCCACCTAAAGACTGGAATTACTTGCAGCTTTAAAAGGTTGCTGTGCACTGGCATTTCTGAAGCTGCCCTGCTTAGTCAAGGAAATTTCCAGAAGATGTTAGAAAAGGGGAGGATGACACCCTGACTCTCCGACAGAGATGTGGAGGATCTGGTCGGGAAGGTGGTGTAAACAGGAGTCTTTACATGATGCTGGAGTCAGAAACAACAGTGTGGAACTGGAGGAACACAGCAGGCTAGGCAGCATCAGAGGAGCAGGAAAGCTGACCGTTCAGGTCAGGACCCAAGGACTGGCAGAGAAGATAGCATAGCCACACTATAACTGACATGTCCTAAGTCGCCGCATTGGTTAGTGCTGTCTCCACAGTCTGGATGATCAGCGGTGCAATTAGGAGGTCAGTAACCTCCTCTGTGTGACAGGTGATGTGCTAGACACTTCTCTCTAGAACCTCACATTCAATCTATTTCTGCTACTGAAGCCATCTCCTACCAAGGCTCACGTTCTAACACTCTATTACATGCAATATCTTTGCTTGCCTGCTCACACCTTGGCCAACCTCCCAAACTACTGTGTGTGCCCTTTTCACAGCCTATTCTCCTGCTCAGGACAGCTCACCCTCACCAAGCCCACTTGCATTAGCACTGACAGCTATGCCACCCACGTTCACCTCACTCAATTCTTCCCTTTCTCTCAATATAGAGGAAAATAGCTCACAGCAGGCCAGAACAAGCCTGCATGGGTAGAGGGCTGTTCGACACTCGCAAAGACAATCAGGATCACTCCTGCAATAAACATTTATGTTCCAGCAACCAAACACATTTCATTTCACTACAACTCTCAGTGATCCCGTTAGTGTCATTCATTGCGCACTACTTCTAACCACCACTATGGCACTTCTCTCTCTTGCATGTGCTGTCAGCATCTCTACCACAATCTCAATGAAATGGTCAGTTCCTCCAGAAGCCAATTCTTCACCCTCTGATGATGGTACTGAGATCTCAGCAGATCATTAGCCTTAGAAACTTTGTGATCACAACCTGGTAATGCCTAACAAATCTACAGATGCCTAACATAAAATTGGCCAGGCTGCTGGCACTCAGAGGACTGCCGGAGACCAAACACCTACTCAGCTCCAGGCAGGAAAGCACACACACAATTGCACTAGATTGCTCCAGCCAGTGGTCCTCAGAACCGAAAGCATGGCAATGGAGGGTGGGGAATCCAACACGAATTCTAAGTGCCCTTTCCTCACAAACAGACAGGCGAGGTCAGGAGGCATCCATTCAGAGGACAAAGAACATATGACACCATACCAGCAACCCCCACTCCGCCAAGGCTCCATACAGGAGCTGGGGTCTCCACCTCTGCACTGCCAGCCCCTCTCTAAACCTTAAAATTTCATGCAAAGCAGAATCGAGTTGTCTCTGGCAAGGTAATATTTAGCATGTCTGGCTCGACCACACACAAACGTGCCTGGGATCACCCAACCAAACTTCTAAGGCCTACAGACTCCACTGTAGGGAAGGCTCTCTTCACCCCACATTTGGAACCAGGGACTACACAAAGATATAGCAGGAGGAAGAGGATGAAGAAAAATTATTGAGCACAGTGCGGTGACACAAGTGACAATACTTTGTATATTATTTGATGCTTTTTCTGTAAATGTCACTACTTTAACTTTACATTCGGTTGGCTGTGTCTCTGCTCCCAAATGTAACCAATTTAGCATGACGCATAAGTTCATAGCCACACAGAATGGAACATGGATCCATGTCTGTGTTGGGATCCTGTTGCAGCTTCTGGAAACAAGTGGCACAGAGCATAAATAGGCCAATGGGAACAATTGACAACCCACTGCCCCTTGTTAGTTCCACTGGCTCTTGTCCCACAATGTCCCTATGCTTTCGGTGTCAAAAATTGTTGGTGTTAATGAGTTGGTTAGCAATGGCTAGGACAGGAACAAACAGATCAAACAGGAGGTTAATGTATGAGGATAGCCAGGGATTAGGGACACCTGCAAAGTCTGTGTTATGTACAGTGTATGGGTCTGTGTGTAATCTTGTTTCCTTATAAACACCCTCAGGTCAGTGGGCTTTTCCTATCCCCTCACACATAGATCAAGACACTTATCCCACCCACTCAGAAGGTGGTCGCAGCAATTTTCTTCAAACTTTTGATTTGCACTATGATGGTAGATCAACACTCCTCGACCAGTGGTTTCAAACCTCCACTTCTACATGTCAAACAGCTTCCTAACATCCAAATCCCTCTCCTTCCTGTGACCCACACAGACTTCACATTTCTCCAGGTTTGCAGCCAGCACATCTACATGAACTTGCATTTGCCCATCTCCCCACTCTTGTCTGTGGCATATGCAGTGACTATGTCTGATGTGGTCATACACTACCAAACAGCTTGAAGCCAGAGTGCTTCTGACCATGCAAGAAAACCCTTCTGCAAGATCCCCTTCCCATTCATGCTTTACTGTATCCTCCCCTTGCAGATTATTTTGCCCATTTTCACACCTGTCATAACCTCTACTGCCTCAGCTGTTGTCCCTAGTCACAAATAATTATTGCCAAATCTCCTTCCTGTGGCAGTAGCACCTTTGACCATCTCCCTTCAACCTTTTTTGTCCTTCCTGTCTGTGGGCAGGCCTGCAGGACTGACCATGGCCCACCCATTTGAGTGACCCAATTGCACAGCCCCAGATAAGCAGTACCCAGAGCCTGTGTATATACAGTACCCGGACTGCATTAGGCCTAACTACCTACTGACCCACCCACAGAGCTTATTGGGTAAGTTTTTTCTCATGGGGAAGTGACAGACTGACATAGTACACTGCCATTCAGCAAGACATATACCCACCTTGACTGAGAGCTGCCAGCAAGGCAAGGTGGCTTGCGCTGTGGCTGCACTAACTGGCAGGGAAGACAGGACATGGATAATACAATCATACAGGCAGACACTAAGTGAATGAGCAATTTGGGAGCAAGCATGCAGGCATGAGATTCAGTTTCATTCAATCTTTGAGCTGGGTTCCTGTCCATGCACATAAAATGTCCCTGATGCGGTCATTCAATCTTAGTTGCTGGTGCTCCCTGCAATGCAAGCTTTTACACTTCAAGTCGTTGTCAAGTATATCAGAGAGGGCGGGAGGATGCTACTTGATTATAAACAACATGAAGATCCTTTGGAGCAAGCGATGAGGTAAAATTGCCAGATACTCAGATTTCCATGCTGAGTTTTCTTGAAGTCTAGCTTGTTCACACATTTACAAAACAGGGAGCTGAATATTAATGAGGTGAGCTTGGGTATTAACAAAGCCCTTAACAAACATCAACTTCCCTCATTGGCAACTCACCTCTGCCTAGCGAGAAATTTACCACACTGTTTGTTACAAGGTTGAGATACGTCAATTCTGCCTCAAAACTCAACACAGCCCACGTCGCTCAGACCCTAATAAGATTCTGCCCAAGTAATCCTTCCACTGAAGATGTTTTGTTAAGCCAAGGGAAACTTGATTTTATCACTGTGCATTTAGGTATGTCATTATAGGTATCAGCCAAGTGTAAAGTCTGCCAAATATAAAATTACAAGTTATCCATTAACTGCGTATATGTTATCACACCTTTGTTTTGCCCCATACTACCACCCTAGACAGTGCCAAATTGGTCACATATATATAATTTAAAGAAAAAAGCTTTTCTTTTCAATTGTACTTCTGTAAATAACATCTGGGAGTAGGCTCATGAGAAAAGGTTAGATCAATTCACAAAAGGACCAGTACTTTGTCATTCTTATTCATTCATAGTTGTCCCAACTACTTGGCCTTAGCTGGGAATAATAAAGTAGCACAACAGCCCATATGCAACATAATATTTACAAATACATGTTCAGTCCTTGGTTTCTGAAGAAGCTAATGAACTTACTGTGAAGAATGGAAGAACTAATTTATTTTATTAAAATCTACCTCCAAATTTCTAACGGCTGTGAAAAATACTCATTTATACATGCTGATAAAACTCAGCTGCCAACAAATTATAGTCCAGTAAGAGTTCACTGTTGCGACAAGCTACCAATAACAGTGTTAAATTTTCATTTTAATTATCAACCAACAGCCAATTATTTATTAATGGGAAGTATCCAGTAATAATGGCCTTTTTTGCAATAAAAGTAAGAGATTTATCAACTGAGCAGAATAATATTTTTCTCTGCATGGTTTATATTTATAGCCGTCCTTACAAAAGCATGCTTTTTTATGTTTTATTATAAAATATTCATCTGTCCTACTGTGCAGCCTGAGATCATTGGTGGAAAATCTAGCTTAGCTCCCTCAACCTCATTTAGCCTTTCTTCTGCTTCCCCTGTTCCCTTCACACAACATTGTTTCCTACTTTTCCCTTACTTAATATATAGCTCTTACCAATTAAACTCTTTTCATCTTTGCTCAGATTTTGCATTGGTAAAATGTTAAGGTCTAAACCCAGGTAATCTGTAGTCTGAACACATGAAGGAACAGAGTGAATATGTCTACTTTTCAGGAACGGCTGGAACTGCAGTTAGGGGTTATTATTTCAAGGAATACCAACTGCTGCCAGTCTGGTTATAACTATAACTACACATACTTAACCACAACATCAGTACAATTATTAAAATCATAGTACAGTATATAATTAAATGCACAGAACAAAACACTTTGGTTTTTGCTGTCAAGTTCACATTTTACTAACAGTACATTACAACTGGAGCAGCCATTTACTGAGAAATTAGGGAACATATGAAACTTTGATATGATACATTTTTATATCTGTATAACTAGATTAGTGTTATTACTTGAATCACTCAGATAAACACAGTGTGGAAACAGACCCTTTGGCTCAGCAAGGCCATTCTGACCCCCTGAACTGCATCCCATCCAGACCTATCCTCCTGCCCTTTCCCTGTAACCTTGCATTTCCCATGGCTAAACATGCCTAATCTACACATCCCTGAACACTTTGGGGAATTTCGAATCCACCTAGCCTGCATACCTTTGGACTGTGGGAGGAAACCTGAGCACCTGGCGGAAACCCACACAGACACAGGGAGAATGTGCAAACTCCACACAGACAGTCACCCGAGGGTGGAATTGAACCCGGGTCCCTGGCGCTGTGAGGCAGCAGTGCTAACCACTGAGCCACCGTGCCACTCACTTCTTGTGCTTTAGGGAAAGCTGGCAAACTATTTATTCCTAATCCCTACTGAGACCAAGACCATTAATAGTCAATTATGCAGTCAAGGACTACTGTTCTGTCATGCACAGACTAGACTGGCTAGGGACGACAGTATCCTTTCATGAGCAAAAACAGAAGTTGCTGGAAAAGCTCAGCAGATCTGACAGCATCTCTATAGAAAAATCGAAGTTCATGTTTCTGGTCCAGTGACCCTTCCTCAGAACCGACAGTATCCTTTCCCCAATGGACACAATGAATCATGTGCATTCCTGGGACACAATTCTTCACAATCCAGATTGAACAGAATGTAATGTGACTTGCCATTGGTGGTACTGAGGTGCATACAAATATGTTCTGACCGGCTGCAACGGGGGAGGCAATGACCTGGTGGTATTATCACTGGACTTTTAATCCGGAGACCCAGATAATGTTCTGAAGAAGGGTCTAGGCCCGAAACGTCAGCTGTCCTGCTCCTCTGATGTTGCTTGGCCTGCTGTGTTCTTTCAGCTCTACATCTTGCTATCTCTAATGTTCTGTGGACCTAGGTTCGAATCTCGCCACAGCAGATGGTGGAATTTGAATTCAATAAAATATCTGCAATTAAGAATCTAATGATGACCATAAATCCATTGTCAATTGTTGGAAAAACCCATCTGGTTCACTAATGTCTTTTAGGAAAGGAAACTGCCATCCTTATCTGGTCTGGCCTACATGTGACTCAAGACCGACAGCAATGTGGTTGACTCTGAACTGCCCTCTGGCAGTGACACCGTCATTCCGTGGATCATGTGTATTCTGGGCAAAAGGTCAACATTCTACCAAGTTACCATCATGGGCACAAATAATAGACTTCAACTGTCTATGGGGAACACCCTGCGAGATCAGCTACTTTGTATGGATAATAGTATGCATTTAGAGAAGTTATGGGCAGTTAGGAATATACTTTGAACAAATCTGTACTTTAGTTTGTACATAACTGTCATTAATGGATAATGTCCTTCCGAAATGATATTGTTTCTTGCTCGGAACATGTAATTACAGCCAAGAGCTAGAGATCTCTGTTCCACTTAAAAAGGACATACAAATTATGAGCAGAAATGGCCCACACAGACCCTTGAATCTGCTCTGCCATTCAATAAGATCACAGTCAATCAGACTGCCTCACAATCCAATCTATCCTCAATTACGTTTCAGCTCTTTGCTTACTAAGACGCCTTATTCCTAAACAGTTTGAAATTCTCCCACAAAAGGAAACATCCACTACGCATGTACAGTGTCAAGACCCCTCAAGATCTCACGGTTTCAATCAAGATGTCTCTTATTCTGCTAACTCTATGCAGCCTGGCTTGTTTAATCTTTCTTCATAAATCAATCCACCAATTCGAGGTATTAGTCCAGTAAACATTCCCTCAACAGCTTTTACTGCATTTACAACCTAAACAAGGACACCAATAATATGCAGAGTATTCCAGCTATGGTGTCACCAATACATTGTACAACTGAAAACCTCGCTACATTTGTACTTAAAACCCCTTACAATTAAAAGTACATTCCATAACCTTTTCTAATTACTTTCTGCACCTGCATAGTAACCTTTTGAAATTCATTCCCAGTTCGCTCGTGCACCTTGGCTGTGCAATTGCTTATTTAGACACAGTAAGTCATTTTCATTCTCCCTGTCAAAATTAACAATTACACATTTTTCCACATTATGCTCTATTTCTCAGATTTTTGCTCACTCACTTAATACATTTATATCACTTTGTAGCCTACTTATGGCCTCTTGACAACAGATTCTTTTACTTATCTTTGTGTGACCACCAAGTATAGCAACTATACCTTCACTCCCTTCATCCATATCATTTAGATCAACCGTAAAAAAATTGAGGCCCCTGAGGTAGACCACTTGTTACATATTTCCAACAAGCAAAAACCTATTTATGCCTGTTCCATTCCCTGCTAGCAAGCCAATTTTCTAACCGTGACAATATTTTATCGCCTACACCATGAGCTTCTACTTTCTGCAATGACATCCATTGTACCATCCGATCAAATATCTTCTTAAAATTTAAGTACAGTCAATCTACCAATTTTCCAATAATCCATATTACATATTGATTCCTCAAAGAACTCCAATAAGTAATAGGGGGAGACGGTGGTGTAGTAGTTGTCACTGGACTAGTATCCAGAACCACAGGCAAATGTTCTGGGGACATGGGTTCAAATCTCACTTCAAATAATAAAGAAAAAATTGGTAAATGTAATTTCTCTTCTGTTTGATTAATTTGCATATTTCTAAGTGTCCTGCTATAATACGTATAATAATAGATTCCAACATTCTTCCAATGATAGAAATTAAGCTCACTAACCTGTATTTTCTGCATTTCATCTTTCTCCTTTTGAACAAAGCAGTTACATTCACTAAATTTCCAATCTAAAGGCACCTATGGAAAACAAGATTGTTTCAACTTTCTCACTTGCCATTTCTTTTGCAACCCTAGTATGCAGCTCACCAGGAACTGAGAACTTGCCAGTGCACAACTCTAACAATTTGCTCAATATCACTTTGCTGGCGATTACACTTGTGAGTTCTTCCCTCCCCTACACTTCCGAATCACATTTACTTTACTGCATTCTTTATCGTGAAGACCAATACAAAACACCTCTTCAATTCATCTACCAACTCCCTGTTTTCTACTAATTCCCCAGACTCATTTCCTGTGGGACCAATGTTCACATTCTTTGCTCTTTTTAGAACATCAATAGAAACCCTTACTAGCTACTTTTATACTCCGTTAGGTTTCTCTCGCATTCTAATTCCTCCCTGCTTATTAATCTTATAGTTTTTTTAAGACTTTTTTCTCATCTTCTAACATGTCTCTTTGCACAATTACATGCTTTTATCTTAAGTCTGTTACTTTAATTTGTTTAGTTAACCACAGACAGTGGATCCACTCCCTTTAATTTTTCTTTCTCATTGAAATATATTAATTGTGTATTCTGAAATAATCCCCTTAAATGTATATATCACATCTCCAGTGATGTATCCTTTCACCTGATTTGCCAGTTAATAGTTAGCTCTGATTTCATGCCCTCATAATTACCCTTAATTAAGTTTAAAATTCTAGACTTGTAACCACTTTTCTCATCCTCAAATTGAATGTAAAATTCAATTATGTTATGATTGCTCCTATGTAGGCGTGCTTTCATATTCAGGTAATTAATTAATCCCAAGTCATTGCAAAAAGCCTGGACAAATACAGTTGCTTTCTGGTTGTTTCTGGAACATGCTGCTTTAAGAGCCTATCCTGAAGCCATTCAATGAACTCCTCATCAAGGGTGCCCTTGTCCTTCTTTTTCTCCAATTTACATGTTGATTAAAATCCCCTACAACTTTGTACCTTTTTAACACGCTCCCTTCATTTCTTCCTTTACACTAAGCCCTAAGCAGATGTCTCAAACCCTGGCACCAGATAGGCCACACAATCTTCCAGACCCTTGCTAACTGTTCCAGATCTGTCAACCTACAGATCAATGACTTTGAGCCCAAGTTCTTTCATCTCCAGACACTTTTTGCAGATGTGCTTTCCCTGGATGTCACAATGGCATCCAGGGACTGTTACATGCTGCAGCTGTGCCATGTCATCTGACCTTGATGAGTTTTGCAAACAGAAATTTGTATCATAACAATACTATAATAACTGATACTAAGGCAGTTACAAATATATAATGTGGGAGTAAACATTTCAGAAGCCTATAATACATTACTTCTAAAGCATTATACAATGTGAAAACCCCTTTAACTTGCACTTTGATGGCTTGATGGTTTTAATTAACTACGTAACCATCTTGTTTAATTATCCTACTTTATTTCTTTACCAACCAGTTCCCATAGTATTTTAAAACCTTAGAAATACAATATTCCTTAACAACCTAACAGAAAGCATAAGTTTCTTCTTTCCCTCTATTGACGTGAAAAACAATTCTTACAGGCTGAAAAACATTTACATAAATCAGAAGAACACCTTTAAAGGGCTTCTGAAATGTTTATTCCCACATTATACATTTGTAACTGTCCTAGTATCAGTTGTTATAGTATTGTTATGGAGAAAATTTCTGTTTACAGTGATACACAGTCTTTGTCATATTCTCTAGTGAGAACTGTTTGGAATAGTGAGACAGAATGTGAGGGATTATGAAAGAATTGCAAAACCTCATTCTCTGGTCAGGCAGAAAAATTAAAACATAAGCATATAGGCTGCAAAAGAAAATGTCAGTGACGGGTATTTCAATAAAGGTTCCATGATAGGGGCAAATTACATTTCTTTGAAAGGAGCTAAAATACTTGCAGCTCGCAGGAAAACTGTATTCAGTTCATTCATTTATTTAATCTAAAGTGAAACAATTTGTTCATCGCAATGGGTCTCATTTAACATGAACTTTTTAATTGGCCTTCAGAAAGGCAAGAAAATACACACGATGGCGCATCGGTGATCAAAAGAATGAATACTTAGGATCTGTGGACCATGCCATCATTTCATTAGGTAACGGGCAAGGAAAGGTATTCTTCCAATTGTAGGTCATACAGGTTCTTGGTGAAGGTCTTCCTGTGGACCCGTTCATGTGATTTAAAATAGAGAACCATAACATTAATTACAAACTGTGCTGACTGGAAAACAAAGTAATTTGACTGTGCCTCAAAACATAAATCAATATTCCTTGCTTAGGTTGTATGGTCTCCGAACATCACACAGGATTTCTAACAGCTCAGATCGGACTCTGAATGATAACGTTTCAGTTCCAGTCATCGGACCTAATAACTTCTTACATGGATCATCGTCAAATTCTGACTGTCATGTGAGTGTCTTGGGATAGCCTATGAAAACACAAATTGTTGTGCTGGTACCATTTCCTATTGAAGATTTGAGAAATCAACCAAGAACAGAGACTTAAACTGGCATTAGTGGCTAGAATGTCAACAAAATGTACATGTGTGTAATTAATAATCTTAATAAACTGATGCAAAAGTATTTATGCTTTACTACTGCTTCATAGAAAATCAGAGCAAATAATTGTCAAACAGATAATAAGACAGTTATTCAATTTCAAAGTTACCCTGTTTGCTTTGATACCTAACTAGGGATGAGACAATTAGCGATGTAATTGAGAACTTGAAACTATCCCAAAGGTTTCAATAAATTGTGATAAGGAAGAATGTAAGAAATGCCCTAAACAGGCTCTGCATATAAATTAATTAATTGGTTGAGTTAGTGCAGTTAGTTAATAGATTAAAAATATCACAAGTATTTTGTTGGTGGAGAAACAAAGCCGTTCAGTTGCACGATAACACCTGCAAATATGAAAAAAAATAAAGATCAATCCAAAAATACTTTGTTTTTAGGAGTAAGTTCATTGCTGTGAACAGGCGGCACCGGTGCCCCATGCACCAGGGATCTGGGTTTGATCCTACCCTCAGGTGACTGTCTGTGGAGTTTGCATGTTCTCCCCATGTCCTTGTGGGTTTCCTCCAGATGCTCCGTTCTCCTGCCACCGTCCAAAGGTATGCAAGTTAGGTGGATTAACCATGTTAAATTGCCCAGTGTTCAGGGATGTGCAGGCTAGGTGGACTAGCCATAAGAAATGTAGGGTTATAAGGATAGGGTAGGGGTGGGTCTGGGTGAGATGCTCTTCAGATGGTCCGTATGGACTCTATGGGCAAATTGTCAGCTTCCACAATGTAGGGCTTCGATGTTACTTCAAAAACATAGTATAAACAATCAATCATTCATAGGAAGATATTTCAAACAACTAATGAGATAAATGGGACAGTTAATCGGACCCTTCATTTTTAGTAGCTTTGGAAAACTCCCAGTCTTCAACATCATCAATGGATGTCATACATCTATCTATTTATCTATCCAGGCAGATGGGGTTCAGTATAATAAATATCCCTTACAGTGGCACCTTCAATAAATGCAGTATAGCTTTAATATTGCACTACAACTGCCAAATAAATATCAAGTAGACCAAAGCCACTACTTTTGATCCATCACAAACTCTATTGCCTAGCCACTGTCTCCAGTCTACTGTGTCTGGACACTTTATGATGCTGAATCAGACCACTTTCAACCTAGTTGGCCTATTTGACTCTATATTCTCTCCAAGACCACCTACTGCCTGTCTCTGTAATATTGTCCATTGCTATCCTTGCTTCAACTCATCTGTTACTGAAAACTTTAAATCAATGCTCTTGATATTTTTAGTCTTGACTATTCTATTACTTGTTGGCCAACCGTCCACCTAACATCCTCTTTAAACTTCTGTTTTCATTTTTCAAACAGATAATAAGACAGTTATTCAATTTCAAAGTTACCCTGTTTGCTTTGATACCTAACTAGGGATGAGATAATTAGCGATGTAATTGAGAACTTGAAACATCTGTTGACCATATTCTAAATGATACTAAGTCTCTTTCACCTATCACCCCTATACTTGCTGGCCTACAATGGCTCTTGGTTTGGCAACACCTCAATATTAAAATTTTAATCCTTGTTTCCACATGTTTCTATCGCCTCACTCTTCCCATCTCTTACCTCCTCAGAGGTCTTTGTCTTCCCCTAATTCTACTTGCCATTAGCTCTCTATTGTGATTGGTGGCTACACCTTCAGTAACCTGTGTGCTACAGTGTGGAATTTACTCTTTAAACCTCTCTTCTTCTTTAAGGCAGTACTTAAGCCTAACTCTTTGTTCAAGTTTTTGGTGACCTGGGGGAGATTTAAAGTTTTTTAACTAATATTCCTTGTTTGAACGTTAGGAAATTCTGTTACATTAACTGTACAAGTTTGGAATGTGATGGAAGTTAAATGTAATTGCTTTGGCATTCCCAATTTTTAGGTGGAGGAAACTGTAACTTATTCAAGCTTGGATAGCAAACAGGAAATCCGCAACAGTCAACAGCATCTCTTACTCACTAGGCAGCCAGCAAATAAAGTGCCCATAAGTAGCTTCCTTGCCCTAAAGTGCACTAGTCAGGTCCAATCTGTGTGGCTGCAGGTATTCCTCAATTGTGAAAACAAATATAAGTCCCAGGCTGCAAATGGCTATTGGTAACTCAAATTCTTTCTGGCATATTTTGAGCTGCTGTTCCCCTGCTTACAAGGCATGGTAGAAACTCCTGGAAACAATGAAGAGATAGTGCAATCAGATCTCTGCAATTTTCATCAGGAACTATAGCAGGGAACTGGCAGAATCCCTCTTGATGTTCAAGTGATACATAGTTTACTCATCTTATTTAACAATAAAAAGGTGATCAGCAGTGGAAGTACTCCTCAAAGGAATGTCTGAAGCATTAAACTGGTAGGACATGTTCTTGAAAATGTAGCTTCCCTCTTCTCAGGCCATTACCACTGATCAGGGAGGAATTCACTTGGTTACACAGTAGCACCTGACTCTGTTGCATCCAGGTCACAGAGTACCACCATTAGGAAATTCAGTACCAGCTCAGTGAAATGGTGAAAGGAATGGGGATAGCAGAATGGTATCACTGGTGTTCTCAGACACACAAAAAAAATTACATCATTAATAATGCAGGATAGTTCCTCCAATATTAGCAGAATAAATACGGTGTAGTCTAGGGAAGACTGCCTTTATAATATAAAGTCAATAAGGCAAAGCAGAGGACTTGAAATCTAACCCAGGAGGAAATAAATTAAGAAATAAATACAATGCAGGAGGGTCAATCCCATAAGCAGAAACAAACAATGTCTAAATTCATTAAAACAATTGAAATGAAAGATTATTAGGGCAAGATTGCCAACGCCTGCAGGGTATTGTACTGGTGGTATAAAATAACACGCATTCTCGGTGGGTCAGACAAAAAAGCCTAAATATCTGTTTCCTTTCTTTAAAAAAAAGTTAACATACAGTGAATGTATACCTCCAATGAAACTGTTATACGGAAGAAATTTCAACAAAAGCTATACAAATCAAGTAGTGTTAATTTTCCTATTGGGTTTTTTGAATGCATCAGTTGTATCAAAGACTAATCCAAAATGGCAATTATTGGATCACTTAGGAAACAATGTTAAAAAGAAACTCAAAATACGCAGTGCGATTACAGCCTCTTCCAGTGGTTCTAAAGCAAAACAATATCAAATGGAGTAATGTTATGTAAGACTTACTGAAAATGTAGAATATGCAGCAAATGTGCACTAAATTTCATAGACATCAAGCTGCAATTCTGATCAGTGGAAGCCAATTAAACTCCATTTTATGATCCCGTTTCACCAAGGAACATTTGTACAAATAAGGTTTAAGGAAATAGTGTTTATCTAATTACTTTTGTTGATGCTTATTTTGGACTGTAGATCAGGATTAAAAACAGGCAACGGAATTAGATACTCCACATGGTATGCAAGCACTAGCATAAAATTAGGAAGGAAAAAAAAATTCCATCACTTACACAACGTTTTC
This sequence comes from Stegostoma tigrinum, assembly GCF_030684315.1. Lineage (NCBI taxonomy): Eukaryota > Metazoa > Chordata > Chondrichthyes > Orectolobiformes > Stegostomatidae > Stegostoma > Stegostoma tigrinum. Next base: position 22,657,702 of record NC_081386.1, on the reverse strand, counting down.
CAGTTTCAGAAACCTTCCAGTGTATAATATGACCAAAGTATGTTGGATTTACAATGTCTAGATTATCCATATGCTCATGTTTAACCATAACGTAATTGAATATTTTTTAAATCAAGCGTGTTATTGCAAACCTTTACCAAGAACTTTGTTTTCACTGATTCCAGCTGAGGTCCTTGTTAAAATCAACAAGGATGTCAGACAAGACAAACTGCTGTTAAGTACTGAGCTCTATCAAACCTCAAATAGATATTAGATTGTGACAATAAGAAACTGAAGGTCTTTACAACATGTATGCCATTTCAACTTCTGTGGATTAAGCTTAATGAAGTTCAAAATAAGTTATTTCTTGTAACATGTAAATAGAATGAACAACTATATCATATATCTAATTCTACACTACACAGACCCAGATTAGAATGCCCATCCACACTGGATGGAAACTAAATCATGGAACCATGATTAACCATGGAACTCCTCCAGTGCAGTTGTTAGAATGCTGAATACAAAGTCTAAAAAACACACTCAGAAATGGAACTTTAAACACATTGTAAACACCTGTTACATCCTAACTTTGGGGTTTCAATGATGAGTCTTTATTGCTTTTATTACCTTTCATGTTAATTCCATGAGAAATGGATTTTTTTGTAAGGTTATGTTAGCTACATCATATTACCTTGTAGTACAGTGAGAGTGGCATGCTGACTGTAGCGTGTCCACTTTCCGCTTTTAGCTAAACAGCGATATGCTCCAGCATCACCCTCTTGCACATCTACAATTTGCAGAATTCCATTTGGGAGGACTGTAAATCTGAAAAATTCACCCAAAGTTGCAATGAGTTACAATCAGTGATCAAAAGGAATTGATTTTATAATGCATCACAGTACTTCTGTATTTATAGACTCAAAATTATCTGATGATGATGACGCAACCAACTTGAAGTTAGACAATTTAATATATCTTAATTCTCCCGTAAAACTCACCAAAATTGATTGCGCTATTTTAAAATCCATACTCAAAACAAACATTTCATTTTTCCGTACAAAGCACTTCATAAATGAAACATAAATCAAGGTACCTAACTGGTAAGATGGTTTATCAAGTAGATGGGACAGGTCAAAAGTGAAACAGTTTAAAAGACATACATTTTTATAACACTCAAATATCCAAGGTTCAAAGTGTAACTTTTGACTTCACTTTTCCATATGGTTAATTCTGACCCTCAGATCCTTCTTTCCCCTCTCAACTTAAACCGATGCCTTCTAGTTTTGGACTCCCCCATCCTAGGAAGAATACATTGGCTGTTCACCCTATCATGCTCATCATTTTTTTAACCTGCATAAGGCAATGCCTCAGTCTGATGCTGCAGGGAAAATAGCCACAGCCCATTCTGCCTCTCCCTATAACTCAATCCCTCCAGCCCCAGCAACATCCTTGTAAATCTTTTCGACACCCTCTCAAGTTTGGCATCCTTCCTATAAAAGGGCAACCAGAACTGTACACATTCTAAAAGTATCCTCATCAATATCCTGTGCAGCTGCAACATGACATTCCAATTCCTATACTCAGTGTTCTGACCAAAGAAGGCAAGCATGCCAAATGCCTTCTTCAGCACCCTGTCCACCTGCGACTCCACTTTCAAAGACTACACCTATGACTCTTTGTTTGGCGACATTCCCCTGGGCCCTACCGTTAACTGTGCAAATGCTGCCCTGGTGTGCCTCACATTTATCTGCATTAAACTCCATTGGCATTCCTCAGCCCACTGGCCCATTGGCCCATCTGAGCAATGTCCTGTTATTCTCTGAGATAATCTTCTTTACTGAGCACTACATCACCCATTTTGATGTCATTTTCAAACTTACTAACCATATCTCCTGCATTCACATTCAAATAATTTCTATAAATAATGAAAAGCAGTGGACCCAGCATCCTTCTTTGTGGCATACTGCTGGTCACAGGCCTCCAGTCCAAAAGCAATCCTCTACCACCACCCTCCATCTCCTATCTTGAAGCCAATTTTGTATCCAATTGGCTGGCTCTGCCTGGATTCCATGGGATCTAACCTTACTAATCAGTCTACCACGCGGAATCTTGATGAATGCTTTGCTGAACTCCATATAAACAACATCTGCCACTGTGCTTTCATCAATGTTCTTTGATTTTCTTTTTGAAGAGATGGCAATCAGGTTAGAGAGACATGATTTCCCACACGCAAACTATGTTGACTATTCCTCATCAGTCCTTACATTTTCAAACGCATGTAAATCTTGTCCCTCAGAAACTCCTCCATCAATTTACCCATCACTGACCCAAGGCTCATCAGTCAATAGTTCCCTGGATTTTCCTTATAACCCTTCTCAAACAATGACACCAAATTAGCCAACCTCCAGTTTTCCAGAACCTGACCCATGGCTGTTGATGAGACAAATATCTCAGCCAGGGGCCCAGCAATCTCTTCCCTAGCTTTCCACAAAATTCTGGGAAATACCTGATCAGGTCCTGGAGATTTATCGGTTTTTATGCATTTTAAGACATCCAGAAACTCTTCTTATGTAATATGAACTCTTTTGAAGATGTTATTATTTATTTCCCCAAGTTCTGCTAGTTTCCATATCCTTCTCCACAATAAACATTGACACGAAATATTAATTTAGTATCTCACCAACCTCTTGAAGTTCCACATACAGACGACCATGTTGATCTAAAAGCAGACCTATTCTCTACCTAGTTGCTCTTTTGCCCTTAATATACTTACAGAATCTCTTTGGATTTTCCTTAACTCTATTTGCCAAAATGTCCCCTTTTCGCCCTCCTGATTTGCTTCTTAAGTACACTTCTACCGCCATTCTTCACCTCTGGGGACTCACTCAATTCAAGCTGTCTACTACTCATAAATGCCTCCTCCTTTTTCTTGACCAGAGGGCAATTTCTCTGGTCATCCAGCATTCCCTACACCTACCAGCTTTGCCTTTTACACTAACAGGAACATATGGTTCTGGACTCTCGCTAACTCATTTTTAAAGGTCTCCCACTTCCCAATAGTCCCTTTACACTCACATCCCTTGCACCAGTTCCTCAGCCATGCATTCATCTGCTCTATCCTCTTATTTTTACTCTCACTAGCATGTGACATCGCAGTAGTTCTAGATATTACTACCCTTGATGACCTACTTTTTGAACCTCCTGCCAAGTTTCCTATGTTCTCTCTGCACCTCATTTCTTTTCCTACCCATGCCATTGGTACCAAGGTGCACAATGACCTCTTGCTGGTCACTCTCCCCTTTCAGAATATTCTGCACCTTCTGAGACATCCTTGATCAGAGGCAACACATCACCCTGGTGTCTTACTGATGGCCACAGAAATGTCTGACTATGCTCCAGACTGCAGAACCTCCTATTACAATCAATTGCTTGGGATTTGACATACCCCTCATTATAGTAGAGCCAGTCACGGTACCAGAAACCTGGCTATAGGTGCTACGGTCCCTTGCCAGCCAAACTACCACAACCCCCAAGTGCCCAGAATATCCAAAGCGGAATGCCTGTTTGAGATGGGGAAAGCCACTGAAGAATCCTGCACTACCTGGCTACCTCTCCTCCTATTTCTAGTGGTCAGACTTGGTCGCATTCAGTTGCTCAAGACCGTTTTCTGACTTGTTCATGGGATGTGGGCATTGCTTGGTAGGCCAGCATTTATTGTCCTGTCCTAACTGCATAAGAGAATGTGACAGCATGTCATTTTCTTGAACTACTGCAATCTTTGCAGAGCAGGTATTCCCCACACTGCTGTTGGGAAGAAAGCTCCAAGATTTCAACCAAATGACAGTGAAGTAATGGTGATGCAGTTCCAAATTAGGGTGGTGCATGGCTTGGAGGGAAACACTATTTAACTACGAGGTGGTAAAGGTGTGAGATTGTAAGGTGCTGTCAAAGGGCTCTGGATGAGTTGCACCATCTTGTTGGTAGTACATACTGCTGCTACTGTACATCATTGGTGAAGAGAGTGAACACTGAAGAGGGTGGATGGAGTGCCAATCAAAGAGGCTGATTTGGCCTGGGTAGTGTCTAATTTAAAGTGTTGTTGGAGCAGTACTCAGAGGCACAAAGGCAGCTCTCCATCACACTACAGACTTAAATAGCCTGCTGCAGAATTCACTGAAATCATGGCTGAAATCCAGTTGGAAGGCTGTCTCAGTTTTAAACATACTCAATGACAGAGTCCCCACAGTCATCTGGGTGAGTATTCCAAATATCCATTGTGTTCTGCATGAAGAAAGTCCTTCTCATCTCAGTCCTAAATGGGCTGACCCCATATTTTAGGACATTCTGATTACAGGATCCCCAACTTCATCCCAAGCAAGGGGAAAACACATTGTGCATCTGCCTTGTCTACCCCTGTAATGATTTATGTTAGAATGAGATTAATTTTTATTTTTTTAACCTCCAGATAATAAAGACCCAGGCTTTTTAATAATTCCTCAGAAGCAATCCCTCCACTCTAAGAAAGTTTTATGAGCCTTTATTGCAATCACTCTATGGCAAGTATACCTTTCCATAAGTAAGGAGACTAAAACTGCACACAGAATTCCTGGTGTGGTCTCACCAATGTTACACATGATTGCAGTGACACATCTTCACTTTTAATCCCATACCTTCTAGCAATAAAGGCCAATATACTTGTGGCTCATAGATGGTAGACAGGAATCGGGAGACAGGTGGTAAGTTTTTGCAGGATTACCACCTGCTCCTGTAGCCACTGTATTTATGTGATTTAACCAGTGCAGTTTCTGCTCAATGGTCATATCCAGGATGTTGTTAGTGGGGGTTCATTGATAATAAAGCTATGAACATCATGGTTAGGTTCTCTTATTTCAGATGATAATTGCCTGGCATTTAGTTGGTGCAGATTTAACTTGCCAATTATCTATTCAAGCCTGAATGTTGTCTAGTTTGCGCTGCTTATGGACTTGCTACTTCAGCAAAAAGGAGTCACACATTGTGAAATTACCAGTGAACATTCCCATTGCTGGTCCTTTCTTGGCGGGATAGCAACTGATAAAGCAGCAGAAAATAGATGAGCTTATGACACTATGCTGAGGAACTCCTCCAGTGATAGCATGAACCTGAGATAATCAACATTCAACAACCACAGCCATCTTCCTTTCGACCAGGTATGACTTCAACTAATAGGGATCTTTATCCTGGAATTGCATTCCAGTTTTGCGCAGGGTTAAAGTCATACTGCATCAAATGCTACTTGATGCCAAGGACAATCATTGTCACCTCACCTCAGCAATTTTGTCCATGCTTGGGCCAAGGCTGTAATGAATCAGTTAAATTTAAAAAATTGTTTTTTCAAACTAGAAATGTAACAATCTCTGATACACATTGTTGTTAGTGCAAATACAATACAGAAAAATATACTTCAAAGATTAGCTTTCCCCTTGGATAGTTACAGGAGATCAAACTGCACAGTACGTCACTGTGAAGTTCAAAACTATTTGAAAGAATGAAACTGTTGCAGTCCATATGCTGCAGATAGACCCACAGTTGCAGACCATATGCTGCAGATAGGCCCATAATTCCTTATGGAGGGAGTTCCAGGATTGTGACTCAGTAAAGGAATGGCAATATTTTTACAAGTCAGAACGGTGAGTGGTTTGAAATAGGAACTTGCGAATGGTGGTGTTCCCATGTTTCTGCTGCTCTTGTCCTTCTAGATGGAAGTGGTCTTGGGTTTGGAAGGTGCTACCTAGCAATCTTTGTAAAATTTCTGCAATGCAACTGGTATATAGCATACACTGCTGCCACTGAGCAGTGGTGGTGGAGGGACGAGATGTTTGTGCATATGATATCAGTCAAGTGGGCTGTTTTGTCTTGGATAGTGTCAAGTTTCTTGAGTGTTGGAGGAGCTGCACTCATCCAGGCAAGTGGGAAGTATTCCATCACACTTCTGACTTGTGCTTGTAGATGGTGGACAGGCTTTGGGGAGTCAGTTGGTGACTTACTCACGCCATAGCCTTTGACCTGTTTTCATATTGCGAGTCCAGTTCAGTTTCTGGTCAATAGTAATCCCCCAAGATGTTGATAGCAGGGGATTCAGTGATGGTCAAGTGACGAAAGTTAGATTGTCTCTTATTGGAGATGGTCATTGCCTGGCATGTGTTTCTTGACACATCAGCCCAAGCTTGGATGGTGTCCAGGTCTTGTTGTGTTGAAACATGAACTATTTAAATCTGAGGAATCACAAATGGTGCTGAATACTGTGTAATGATCAGCAAACATTCCTACTTCTGACCTTCTGATGGAGGAAAGCTTATTAACGAAGCAGTTGAAGGTGGTCTGGCCTAGGACATTACCCTGCGAAGCTCCTGCAGAGATGACTGACCTGCAACCATCACAACCTATGTGCCAGGTATGACTCCAGCCAGAGATGTTTCCCCCTGATTCCCACTGATTTCAGTTTTGCTATGTTCCTTGGTGCCACACTCAGTCAAATGTGGTTTTGATATCAAAGGCTGTCACTCCCACCTCATCTCGAGAATTCAACTCTTTTGTCCATGTCTGGACCAATGGTAATGAGGTCAGTAGCTCAGTGGCCTGATGGAACAAAAACTGGGCATCAGTGAGCAGCCTTTTGCCAAACATGTACTTGATTGCACTGTTGATGGCATCTTATATTACTTTACTGATAATTGAGAATGGATTGATGGGGTAGAAATTGGCAGATTGGGTTTGTCCTGCTTTTGTGTTCAGGACATTCTGGGCAAATTTCCATATTGTCAGGTGGATGCCAATGTTGTAGCTGTACTGGAACAGCTTGGCTAGGGATGTGGCACATCCTGGGGCACAAGCCTTCAGTACTAATGCCGGAATGCTGTCATATCCCATAGCTTTTGCAGAATCCAGTGCCTCCAACCTCTTTGTGATATCGGATGGAGTAAACTGAACTGGCTGAAAACTGCATCTGAGATGCTGGAGATCAGTGGAGAAGGCTGAGATGGATCATCCACTTGGCACATCTGGCTCAGATTGCTGTGAATGTTCCAAACGTATCTTTTGCACTGATGTGCTGGGCTCTTCCATCATTCAGAATGGAAATATTTGTGGAGCCTCCTCCTCCAGTGAGTTGTTTAATTGTCCACTAACATTCATGACTGGATGTGGCACTTGCTGCTCATGCTGTTTCGTATGGAAGTAGTCCTGTTTGGTAGCTTCACCAGATTGACAAATTATTTTTTAAGTATGCCTGGTGTTACTCCAGGCATGCCCTCTATTGAGCCAGGGTTGATTCCGTGGTTTGATGGTCTTGGTAAAGTGGGGGATATGCCAGGCCATAAGGTTACAGATTCTGTTCAAGTATGATTCTGCCACTGCTGATGGCCCACAACACCTCATGAATGCCCTGTCTTGACTTGCTGGTTCTGTTCAAAATCTGTCCCATTTAGATGGGTGATAATGCCCCACAACACGATGGAGAGTATTCTCAATGTGAAGACAGGACTTCTTCTCCACAAGGATGGTACGGTGGTCATTCTTCCATTATGGTCATAGAGAGAGGCATCTGGAGCCAGTAGATTGGTAAGGATAAGGTCGAGTATGTTTTTCCATTGTTGATTCCCTCACCACCTTCTGCAGACGTAGACTGGCAGCTATGTCCTTTAGGAGGCCAGCTCAATCCATGGTGTTGCTAATGTGCTACTCTTGGTGGAGGACAAAAGTCCTACATCCAGAGTACATTCTGTGCCCTTGCTACCCTTAATGCCTCCTCCAAATGTTGTTCAACACAGGAGTATTGTTTCATAAGCTAAGTAAAGATGATCTGTGGTAATTAGCAGGATTCCTTACCCACATTTGACCTGATGTCATGAGACTTCATAGCGTCCACAGCCAATGTTGAGATCTCCCAGGGCAACTCCCTCCCAGTAAAAGATTCCAAGTCAAATTTCAGTATGTGATCTGACTTATACAGCAGTAACATCAGTTGAAATCATGATTATCTGGACAATTTCTCAGTCTTGTTTAGATTATCATACGTAAATGTGCCAAATAAACTTACTATACTATAGTCCACTTATGTAGGTATTAACACTGAGATCATTAAATAACTAAAACATTTAGTCTGACCAATGCCTGAGCAAGAAGTTTGGCTTCTTGTATATCTTGAAATATCAGTTTTACATGCTTGGAATGCAATAAGATTTTCACTTTGTTTAATGTATCCCTTGAAGGAACTGTCTAATTGGCCAACAATGAAGGTAACAAAACCTATGAATTCTAAACAGTCTCTGGTCCTATTTGTCTCAAGTGTCCATGCTTAATTGACAATTATTTTTGCCAAACTACAACAGACATCCCACAGGATTCTCTACTGGTACCAGTTGCTGTTTGGTGCCAGATGTGGCAAGAAAAAAAATCAATTCAGCAATGAAGCATCAAATCCCAAGTTAAGAGGTCCGTATGGACATAGTATTCGCTTTATCTAGGCTCACACAATTGGCAAATATATTACTCCCTCATTGGGTGATAATGAACCAATGAAAGAGCAAATATTCAACAATATCACTAGTTTTGCCAAGAAAATTTAAACCCATCTTATGACTACCAACAGCCATAGATGGGATGTATTACACCATTTAAACTGGCATGCAGGGGTCACCTGGATATAAGCAAAGTCAACAGATTGGACATGAAATTTTCTACATTTTTCGCAAGCAAAGTCCATTAATAAAAGTCAGAAAACAAAGATTTTCACAACTCATTTCAAGCTTCAAAATACAAAGTATCTGACAAAAAACCAGAAAACTCTTGAGTGTTGATCAAAAGGGTGTCTGATTAGTCAAAAAAGGCAAAATGAAATCTTTTATAAATATGTTTGGAGAACTGTTTGACATTTTTGGCACGATTGATTCAAAAGGACACTAGCATTTTCTAAAAGAAACAAAGCACCGAGACTTAAGGATTCAAAGAACAAGTATTGTAGATATACAAGCGAAATTTTATTTGTTTATATGAAGAAAAAAGGATCAATTTAGTAAAAGATGAATCATACAAGTGCAGATTTGAGCAAGGTAGCTAAGAAAATTTTGCACTAAGTTAAGATTAATGCATGATGAACTGTGAAAGGGGAGAATATAACAAAATGTTCAGGTTTCGCAGCATCCTACATGAATGACATACATTCACATCCAAAGCTGAATATCTGCAGCTACTCACAACAGCCTCCAAAAGGGAAGCATCAGGTAACAACCGTATAATGAAATAAGTAATTACAAAGGTTAAAAGCTCCAGGCTGACTAATTGAAAGTTGTGAATTAATCTCTGTTAAACAATTTGAAGACAATCAATAATAATTAAATAGCTCATAGTCATTTATTATTTGCGTGCATGACCACAAACACACAAGTATAATGTACAATGCCAAAGGGGGAATTTAACCTCCTCGCAATATCGATCTCCACCTCTTGGAAACAAGAATCCATGGCTCATTTCTATACAAATTATTTGTATACCAGAGAGGTTAATCAAAAAGTATTCGCCACCCTCTTTAAAACATTTCAGTTCTCCTCCAATCACATCCAAAATGAAAGCATCAATTTTGTTTTAAGCTCTGGTCAAACATTCAAAATTGAATAGCAAGTTCACAAAAATCATTGTGTGAAAACGAGCAACACTCAACCAAAGGAGATCAGATTTTCTTGACTTGCAGCAAGATGGCAAATACTACAATCAATACTGTGCATAGATACATCTGTCAGATGTGAGCAATTCGTACATTTTTTTTGTATTGAATACAGTAATTGTGTTTTTCACCCAGTTAAAGCACTATACATATATGGCATCATGGCATTTTTGCAATCACATTAGTCAATTCAGTACAGTTAAAACTGTCCGTAATGATATTCTGTAATTGCTCAGTCTTATTTATTGCCAGTATGTCCTGTGCAGACTGAGTTTACCATGAAGGGCACTCCTTTGTAACTTGTGCTCTTGCCCGAGGCATGGTGACCCTCAGGTTAATCACCATCAGTCACCTCTCTTGCTCTCCAATGAGACAGCAGCCCTAGGGTCCAGTAAGACTATAGCGAATTAACCTTTATATTTTTAAATATGAAGAAGACAGTGTCACACACTCAAACAATATCCTAAACTAAATTCCCTATATTCGCTGATTTCCTAACAAGGCAACACAGTACAGTTGCTAGAATTGGTCTTAGTGCCTCTGGGTGAAAAACAGAAGAAATAGAAGCCAGGTCCTCTACTTCAGAAAAATATTCAGGAAAGCCCACTGGAAGTGCAAACCTGGTTTTTGTGTGAGCAGCAGTAGAAAAACTTAAGTGGGACACTTCTGGCTGTCAAATAATCTGCTAATAGTACATGTTAAGACTTACACATGAATAATATCCAGTGAGAAAGTACTGGAACACTCATGTACCTGTCTCACAGGAGAGATGAAAAATTTGCAGTTAAAACAGTTAACTTTGAAGAGCAAACTAGTATTCTAAATACAACCAATAATTCATTGAAACAGTGTATGTACTACTGTAAACTTTATGCTAGTGCTACCAGCAGAGAAATTAATTTGACAATAACAACAAATCTGATAAGCAGGAAAGAACCACATTTGAAGGGATTAGACCAGACTTTCCAATAGAAGGATAACTGTTGTAGTAGTGCAGACAATTGTTGCATGTCGGATACTTGAGGGTTCCAACTGACTTAGATTAATTTTTAATGTTTTCCTTCACTAGGAAATGTCAGAGGAATTAAAATCTTCTTTAACTCCTGCATAAATATTACAATGACCATCACGCTACAGACCATAAAATGCCTGCCCGAAATGGCAAAACAACTGATTCTCACGCCATCTCCTTCCCCTGCTCAAAACAGAACACACCTTCAATGCGGCCCAATCCTACCACCTCCACCCTGATCTGAGGCTAACCCCAACAGTTCACACCTCCCTCAATTCCCACGAACTGGTCACCTTTCCTGACATTCCTCCCCTTCCTCTCAACACGTCCCCGCAACCCTTACAGCTTTCAATCCAAGCCTACCTCTCCCAAGCCCTCCACCTGAACCTGTCCATTTACTTGCCACCCAATCCCTCGCTCATTTGGCACATTGCCCCAACGTCTGGCACCCTACACTCTCACTTACGATCTCTCAGAAATTAAGGAGCTTCAGGACAACCGAACCCTGGAACATGGCAGAAAATGTTGATGTTGTGAAAAAGGAGTGTGGTTTCAACTGCAATCACTTCATTGCTGACGTGTGATTCCTGAACAACACTGGATTGCTTCAGCAGAGAAGGTCCCTGACCTGGGCGTTTACACTAAGAACTTCTCTGAACATGCACATTTTGTTTTTGTCCAGGCAGGATCGGAAATGGGGTTTCTGGTCCCAGCTTGAAGACCTCTGTCGTTAATTATTTTAATTGTAAAGTGTAAGTAGACAGATCATGCTAACTGTTCTGACTGTCTTTAAATAGAGATGGAAAAAGCTGCAATATGAAATCAAAGCACAAAAATGTATGAAATTATACATTTATGTAGTTCTGTCAATGGGATAAATACAAGCTGACTCTGTGGGGCTCAGCTTGGAATTTGAACTTGGTTGTCAATTTATGAGATGTTAGATTAAAAAGAAGTCACACTTCAACTGCTAGAATAAAAACATAACAAGGGCAATAAAAGGTTTTATTGTGATGTCAAATATTTCCCAAATATTTGGGAAATGTAACATTTCCCAAAAAAAACTGCAGTTTTTAACAACCAAGATTCTCATTTAAGGAAGTTCAACTTTACAGAACACAATGATTGCAAACTCAAATACAAAATTAATGACATATTAAATTAAAACTGCATGAGTATGTAGCATTATATGTCACAGCTCCTTTTGTAAAAAGACACAAGAATGTTCCTCCAGTAACTCATCTTTAAAAGATGTGAAAAATTCATTAGTTGTTGCTCCATGTGTTCGATTATAAATGGTAACAATCTTGAGTTAAGCTTTGATAATACTGTAGAATCAAAATGAACTCAAAAAGATGGCAGGAACCACAGTACATCTGCACAGAGGAGAACTTTCTTCAATTAATAATGAAGAGATTAAATTCTGTCCAAATGGATACGTTACTTGAGCTAGATAGGCATGAGAGGACATGGGGGGGAATCTGTATATGTTGCAAAAACAGAGTTGGGTTACATTCCGAGAAGTGCTGCTTTTGCAGGGTCACTGACCTCTGGAATAGGTTCCTAGTATGTTGAGTACGTGTAGTCATTGCAGATTTTCTAAAGAGATCTGAAATATTTACCACAAATGGAAGACATCTTGAGTTACAGAAGGTAATTGGAGCAGTAGTTTCAGTCATGCAGTCTTCTTGAACTTGTTTGATTACCTCTGGAGGTCAAAGAGAAATTTTCCAGCAATTTATTTTCCTAAATTAGGCTAAGGGGTTTTCACATTTCATAGAATCACAGAATACTTTCACTGTGGAAGCAGGTCATTCGGCCTGTTGAGAGCACACCGACCCTCCAAAGACCATCCATGCTGGACCTATCCCACTATCCCATCCCTGTAACCTGCATATCCCTGGATACTATGGGCAATTTAGCTTGACCAATCTATGTGACGTGCACATCTTCAGACTGTGGGAGGAAACCAAAGCAGCCAAAGGAAACCCCCCCTCCATGCAGACATGGGGAGAATGTGCAAATTCCAGTGTCATCCAAGGATGGAATCAAACCCAGGTCCCTAGTGCTGTGAGGCAGCAATGCTAACCACTGAGTCACCGTGCCATCATTTATTGTCCCTGCCTGCTACTCTAGTCATGGGATGGGGACTACATTTAGATCACGTTATCCACTGAGTCACCGTGCCATCATTTATTGTCCCTGCCTGCTACTCTAGTCATGGGATGGGGACTACATTTAGATCACGTTATCCACTGAGTCACCGTGCCATCATTTATTGTCCCTGCCTGCTACTCTAGTCATGGGATGGGGACTACACTTAGATCACGTTATGCCATGATGGGACAGGCATGATGTGCCAATTTTTTTTTGCCAGATTTTTTAATGCAAACATAATATTTCAAACCAATTTCCTGAATTTAAGGTTTCCATCAGATGCAAAGAATCTTATAGGTAGCAACAATACCCTTTCCATTTGAACAATTGTCAGGCATCTGAACTCCATATAAAAAAATCTGTTACAATATATTTGGGATATCTGTCTTATACTGGCTAATAAATAGCTCAGTCAAGTTTGGTGTTCTGCCTTGTTCTTGCAGATGCCAATAGTTCAGTACCTTGACAGTTCAATCTAATTGGAAGAAAATGATTCAGAAGTCAGGTCGTTCACTGATGATTGTAGTGTTCAGTTTCATTCTCACCTGCTCAAATACTGAAACAATATCTGCGCACTTCTGAAAAAAATTCAGGCTTGGGCCAATAAGTGGCAAGTAACATATTCATCACAAGTGCCAGGCAATGACCACCTCCAGCAAGAGGATCCATGTATCTCTAATTGACATGCAAAGGTATTGCCAGTATTCAGTCTACCTCCATCTACATCCAAATGGATCTACATCTACATCCATGTGACCGGAAATGTAACTGGGGCTACAATATAAATACTGTAAATACGTCAGCATGTCAGAGGCTGAAAATCATGCTGCAATCAACAAGGCACAAGTCAGGTGTGTGATGGAATACTCTCCGCTTGCCTGACAGGAGAAAAACAATGGAGGTTTACAGGGCTCCATCCCTTCCAGTGTCTCAAAATGTTGTTTAATGTGTCTAACATCACAAAAGGAACAGGCATGCAGCTATGGTTGTGTGGAAAATACTTAGATGATGAATACATTCAAATTCCTTCAAGTGATTCTGACACAAAATACAAGGTGGAAGTAATAAATAACTTATATTGAATCAATGCGTTATGCTGTCAGGACATCCTAAAGAAATTAAACATAACATTGTAACGACAGATTACCTATAAATAAGCGATTAATTACTGTTTTTGCAGCAGCCGATTGCTCAGAGAGACCAACAAATAGCAAATGAACAGGAAGTCTGTTACATGGTGGTGTTAGTTGAGAAGCAATGTTCAGCATGACTTATGGAAGCAGGTCATTAAACAATATAAACAGGCATCTGTTCACAGCAGACAGTAGACTGAAAATTGCCAAGAAGAGCCATGACAAGAAAAAGTTAATACATAAATGAACAGCAAATTTGAACAATATGAAAACACAACAGAGAGCACTGCAAAGGAAAGAAAAAAAATGCAAACAATTTGTTGAACGTGGACTGTTACCTAAGGAGACTTATTTTTGACTATCCTGGGGCACAGTCGTATCAGCCCATATAATCTACGAAAGACGGATTGTAATTGCTATGAACAGGCTGAATTTTACGTCAAGTACAAAAGTGACTTCACGACATTATAAAAGTCCTGCATTTAAACAACGTTATTTATGAAATTAATACTGCAGGTGTCATTGTTATCTTGTTTGATAGATTGAAGTAATTATCTGTAATCAATACTTGCTTGACAAAGTTAAGGTTATTCATTTTCTAGCATGTATCTCTAATTGACATGCAAAGGTATTGCCAGTATTCAGTCTACCTCCATCTACATACAAATGGATCTACATCTACATCCATGTGACCGGAAATGTAACTGGGGCTACAATATAAATACGGTAAATACGTCAGCATGTCAGAGGCTGAAAATCATGCTGACATCAACAAGGCACAAGTCAGGCGTGTGATGGAATACTCTCCGCTTGCCTGACAGGAGAAAAACAAAAGAGGTCGAAATTGGGAAGATAAATACTGTTTATTTGCTATGATATCAATCAGTTGTAGAAACTGGAAAATTATAATCACCAAATAGCTGTGTTGCTGACTTAGTATTCTGTCTGGAATCTAGAACACCCATTAACACTCCACTCATATCCCCAGTTACTCAAAATGAAAGAATTAAGTTCTGATGTATCTTTAACATTTGGAAAAGAAGTTACAGTCACCAACTAAAACTCCTATTGAAAGGAGAAGCAGCGGCACATTTGCCATTTGATGCAAGCAGTAATCTCATATTGCACAACACTTGCTCGCATTTTTAGATACGTACACTATTTTCTTCTGCCTCCAAGGCAGGTGGGACTTGAACCCTGTCATTCCGGCTAGACGAGGGACGCTGCCAATGCACCACAAGATCCCTTCACTACGTAATAATGTCTGAAGCCTAGTCACAGAGCTTGAGCGATTCTAAAGGGGTTCAACATCCCAGAAGAGAATTAGGCTGAACAGTTTAACTGTAAGAGTTTCTCTGGAAGCCAATGAAGGCCAGAGCAGTTGGTATTTTCGCCGCCCCTCTTATTTTTATAATGTGATGCCACTTTTATACTTATCCATTTGTTCCTGGGTACTAATTGATTTCTTATGGTATTTACTAAGCACAAACACTCTTCATAAAATATATTAATGTACAGCTATGTCTGTATGACTTTTTCGTTTTCCCACACATTTCACACTCTCCTCCTCTGTACCCTTTACACTTCTGCCATGGCAATGGGGGACTGCATTGAGTGGCATGTGCAGAACAGACAAAACATCAGCACTGAAAGCAGCAGCTGGGGCTTCACTCTATATTCATATGGGGCAGTGAGTCAGAAATGGTATTATTGTTGCTAGCACCCTCAGTGTCTTAGGCTGGCCATTCTTGGTCAGAAGATTGTGATGCTGACATTTGGAGACAGGTAGGCATCATGGCCAAGTCCAGAGGGAAGCAGGAAAATACAAGCCTATGATAAAGGAAAGCCAAGTGGATTGAGAATGGGGGCAGGCCATAAAAGCAGACCGACCGCTGATAATACATACTATATTATAAATCAATAGACACTAAGCTACAATAATCCAGCATGGTGCTAAATGAATACCTTTCGTAATTTGGAATAGTTGACTGGTTTTTCTCCCATGTGATAAGTGGCAATGGGAGTCCATCAATTCCACACTCAAAACGAGCAGTTCCATTTTCCACCACCGTCTGTGATTCTGGCTGCCGATGAAATTGTGACAAAGCTGTTAAAACAGAAACTTCCTTTAATGCAATTGAACATAAATCAACATGACCTACTGCAACAATCATGTGCTGACTACACACTTCCGGGCATTAAAAAAAACTGCAAACATTTATCAAAATTACATTGTTGCCTTGAAATTACAAGTATATTTTAATAGCTTGTTTTTAAACTCTGTCTTAGTGCATTATACAAAATGCATAGCAAGAACATCTGCATCAAATATAGTTACAAAGTCCAGTCAGTACAGTGGCATGGAATTATAATTCACTTTTTATCAGTGACACTGTGGTATAACATCAATAAAAAATTTTCATTTTGGCAACATATCTTAAGAAAAATAATATTTTTGACAATTAAAGAATCAGTCAACAGATCCTTACACACATACAATATTTTTACACTTTGGGAATAGATTAGAGTCTATATTATTCAAATGCTTAAGTGATTGACTTAAGACCACAGGACACAGAGGCAGGATGGGGCACTGCTCCACGTTGATCATGGCTGCTATGTTTCCCAAATCCATACTCCTGATTTATCCCTAAATTATCAAGAACCTATCTATCTCTGTCTTAAAGCCACGCAATGATTTGGACTCTGCAGCCTCCTATGGCAATGAGATCCACCAATTCAACACCATCTGGCTGAAGAAAGTCCTCCTCATCTCAGTTCTAAAGGGTCATCCCTTCATTCTGAGGCTGTGTCCTCAGGGCCTAGTCTCTGCTAATACTCGAAACATCTTCTCCAGGTGCACTCTATCCAGGCTTCTGAATATTCTGCAAGTTTCAATCAGATGCCCCCCTCCAAAATATTTCCAAACTCCATCAACTACAGACTTAGTCCTCAACCGCTCCTCATATGACAAGCTCTTCATTCCTGGGATCATTCTTGTGAACCTCCTTTGGGTCCTCTTTAAGCAGAGCACAACTTTCCTTAGAAATGAGTCCAAAACTGTTCTCAATGTTCTAAATGCAGTCTGACCAGAGATATTTGCAGACTCATGGTTTCACAAGTATTCTAGTAAACTAGAAGAGTTTCTGCATGTTTGTGTAATTTTGGCACTTTGTACTGCTCTCTCTGGAAGTCTATGAACGAAAGTTGAAGTTCTGCTTGTCACTTACAGTGGTAGGGAGAAGAATAATTTACGATAAATGAACTGCAAAAAACAAATCTATAAAGTTCAAGTGCATATTTTTACATTGGAAAAAGTGCAGTGACGAGGTTATTTTGAAACATTTTAAAGTTACCAAATTGAGAAGCTAATTGAAGAACATAGACAATGCTATTATAAACTCTCCCACTTCAGAAGAAGAATAACTTTTTAATTAACAGTAAACAAACTATTCATAATAAATATCAACTCATCAAGCCACAATCCTGCAAAACAAAATTCAACTGCTGTGCAGGAAAGAAGCCAAAATTCGACACAAGAAAGAATAGAAATATATTTCTTCATCAAAAGTATAGGGACCACATTTTCAAAAATGTTAAAATACTGTAAATTATTGTTGAGTAATATTTAACATGTCTGTATGACATCACCCTGTTTACAACTTTTACGGATAAATGAATAGTTTATTTTAAATAAATTATAATATAAATTGAAAAAGTGGACAAGGGAAGGTAATACAAATGTGTTAATTGCTCATTCAATATTGTTAACTGAGGTTTCTCACATGTAGCCTCTAATTTTCAATAACATTATTATTATAAACTGCATAATCTGATGGCTGTGCTATCAGTTGAACCACTATTGGGAAATTTGACCTAATCCCAGCTACTATGTGGCACAATAATATGCTTCTATATTACTACATTTTTAAAAAATTGAGTGTTTTCTGTGTGTTATAGCCAAAACACATGAAATAAGAAAAAGAAAATCAAGGCCAAGCTAAGATTTGCATGCAGACTGAATGGCTTTCTATATACCAATTTATGACCTTATGGTTTTCATTGGACATTTCCAGTTATAACCAATGGCTTTACTAGAATTGGTACTGACTTTATGACTAGTCAGGGTAATTATTCACAAGTGAATAGCATACAAGAGTTCATGTCAGCACAGTGAAATGACTTCCTCGAGGGAATGAGAAGATGTCACTTTTTGTTTAGATTTAGAAAAGCAAATACGCATCACCCAACTCACTTTTAGAAAACAAGGTCGTCTGTGGAAAGAATGCAAATCTACTCTGATCATAACGATTTTTTAAAATTATACTGTATTTTTACGAGTTACTTTTACAAAGTAATACCTTCTGACAATTGTAGATAACATACTGAACATAGAACAGTACAGCACAGTACAGGCCCTTCAGCCCACGATGTTGTGCCAAACTTTTACCCTAAACCTAAGGTCTATGTAACCTCCACCTCTACCTTATACTATCATCCATGTGCCTATCTAATAGCCACTTAAATGCCCCGAATGAGGCCGACTCCACTACCCTCTCCGGCAATGCATTCCACACCCCGACCACTCTCTGAGTAAAGAACCTACCTCTGATATCTCCCCTACATCTTCTTCCACTCACTTTAAAACTATGCCCCCTGGTAATAGTTACCTCTACCGTAGGAAAAAGTCTCTGGCTGTCTACTCTAACTATACCTCTGATCATTTTGTACACCTATAATCAAGTCACCTCTCATCCTTCATCGTTCTAAAAGAGAAAAGCCCTAGCTCTCTCAACATTTCCTCCTAAGACCTTCCCTCCATTCCAGGCCACATCCTGGTAAATCTCTTCTGCACCTTTTCCAACGCTTCCAATTCTTTCCTGTAACGAGGCGACCAGAACTGGACACAATACTCCAGATGTGGCTGAACCAGGCTTTTGTATAGCTGGAACTAATAGTGTATTAAACATAAAAACATGATTGGGGGCACAAGTATGGTATGGTTGGTGCTAAGTCAGCTTCAGAAAGAGAACATGACATTGTACCTGAACTGTTTAAAAGTTATACTTGGGATTTTAAGATGCTAAAATCTTTCAATGTCATCTTTCTGCAACTGCAATTTGTAAAAATACACCAATATCTGTACGTGAACTTGACTGACTACAACTACAGCAATGAGAAAGCTAAGCTTAAATTGTATTCCATGTAAAAAACATGAAATTTTGCCCTAAGCTGATATCTATAATAGATTCACATCAACATTTTTTCAAGATAACTTTATCTAGATTTGCTGTTTAGAACACTGCAACACATCATAACTTGTTGATTAAATCCCATGTCAAAGTCATGCTTGAACTGATCCCAAAGCAGTAAACCCTAGGTGACTCTTCCTCTACTTTCGCTTCCATTTTGAGAAGTGCATAGAGATGCTCTTAGGAAGAATGCAGATACTATGATCAGGAATTTACTGCAGTGAGAAACATGAAGCTGCATGCTACAATGTCATCCAAAAATATACAGTGACCCATCAGTACTTTGTTAGATGCCTGATTCTTGTTCATTGTTCTACCTCATATCATGTAACTAACTGCAATCATCTGTATATTTGCCAGTGCAGAGAAATCATCTGTAAAGTAACTTACTGTGAGTGCACATACATGCTTAGGTTTTGAAGAGAATATAAAAGAATATGTGCAGCACCATATAAGTCTGCATATCCAGGCAATGCCACAGCTAGATAGAGCAACAGACAAGCATATGTAGAAATGCAGCTTTGGGGTACAAGGTTATTTGACAGTTATTTTAATTCAATCCTGCTTCCATATAAAAGTTGAAAACATATATCAGCATGTTACACTCGGCTCTAATGAAATTACTTCTCCATTTAAATACCCATTGCAGAAGTTTGTTAATAATTATGCTGTCTTCTGCTTTTTGTTCCATCCATCTTCTGTACTAACTCTACCCTGAATATGGGATTGCAAATTTTAAACTGCCCTCTGCTTCCCAAATACATATTTATGTAAATAGTGAAAGACACTATTCTCAGCATTGCTCTTTGAGGGACATCAAATCACATGGTCCACCAATCTGATCAAACAGCTTTAAGTTCTATTATCCATTTTCTGTACTTGCAGACCGTTGTTGTCTATTCTGATGCATTTTTGGGACTGGTTGCAGATTTTCAGTTGTTCACAGTATCTGTCCTCCATATTCATGTGTAACCGCATATAAAGATGGATCTCAGTGACCATTTTTACATTGGAAACATATACTTGGTTCTATTAAATGAGGCAAATGAAATCTTTAAAGTCAGCATCCACAAGTAAACAAAATACCAGACTGTGCAAAATAATCTCAGCTTACTCTGAAAATACCTTGTCAAGTTCTAAACAATGCTGTCACTTCATTATAAGATCTTGCCATCGCTAGAAAGGTTATCACTTCTGAAAAGTCTACTTGAAATGCCATCTTTACTATTCATTCCATAGATGCTGACTGGTCCAGTTTCATCAGCAAAGTAGGTTAAATTTCTTGATGACAATTTATTTCAAAGTTGCAATTCTGGTTCTTAATTGTATGTTTTTATTATTTTCCTACCTTGAAAAAGAGTAATGATTTTAGTCGGTATTTGGTTGGACTAAGTCAAATAACAGCATCCACTATACCTGACATTACATTCAAGCTTTGTTGATAGAATTTAAGTCTGCATAATTTGAAAAAAAGTCAGAGTAAATTAACAGTAATTCTTCTATTGTAGTCAAACCAATTTGGTGTCATAAAAACCAAAAGAACTGCGGATTCTGTAAATCAGGAACTAAAACAAAGTTGTTGGAAAAGCTCAGCAAGTCTGGCAGCATTTGTGAAGAAAAAAAAAATTTAACCTTTTGGGTCCAGTGACCCTTCCTCAGAACTCATTTGAAGTTATAGTTAAGTACAAAATACAGAAAGTGTTAAGCCACCAAGCCCCCTTGCTTAATCCTTCAGGCATTCTCCGGTTGCATTGTCAGTGTATCCAGTGAATAAGTGAACTAAAGACCCTCAGAAAATACTAGATTCAATACCCAATTTGTCTCAGATTAACTCCTTCCAATCGAGGTCTGGCAATAAGGAGCAAACAGGTCAAATTTCTTGATCACAATTCAGTAACCTCTACTGAAACAATGTAAGTGTGAATATCAGATGAGAACAGGATCACATTGGCTGTGAAGCTCCTGAAGTCACATAATCAGCCTGCACTCTTAAATCTGGCTCATTTACACAAGGCCATCTGGTGAGGAATTATGGAACATTCATGCTCGAGTACCCATATCCTAGTAATAAGCCTTCAAAGTACAAACATTGGGAAATTAGCAGCAAATTTATGAGATTTAATCAAGAATTTATTTCTTTAGGAAAATTCTTCACAGTCACTACAAAAAAAACATATAAAACTTTAGATTCACTCTAAGCTTACATCCTTCATTTACGCTTGACTAATAGTAGCTTTCTTCTGCACAATACTGTGCTATCATGGTGATAAAACCTTAGCAGCAATTATGTCCAAACCATTTTTAGTTATTCAATTCACATACTCATTACTTTCAAACCTATTTATCATCAGAGGAAGAAATGTCTTGAACGCTTGAAAAACTACACAAACAGAATGTGCTGCAAACTTGAAAGAGAATCAGCATTTTTTTCTATTAAAAATCCATTTGCTTTCGAAGACGTTAACTGACACCGCTTACTCTACTCGCTTATTTAGCAGGTTCACATGTACCTTAATCTGTTGTGGTTTGTTTTGGAGGGGGCATGAAAAACAAACTTGCACAGCAGTTCACAGTCACTGCTTGGGTCCTCATGCATCCGGCAGCATCCCAAATCATATGCTCAGACTCAGCTTCAGTCTTTTACACTGCAGTCTCAAACCAGCTCAATCACCAGTGTGACATGCTTTGTTCCAGTGAACTTCTGGCTGCTGAGCTATTGCAGTTCTATTTCAGTCATGATGCTGTCAGATTTTTCTTTGTGGAGATAAAATTGATCCTCGAGCAGAAAAACAAATAGGCAACATTACAAATCAACTTAAATGAATCAACATATACCTTTCTCATGAGGTGCATGATGGGTTGAAGCCATGGAAGACCCAATGCAAAAGAACTAGAAGTTGAGGAGGCAACAAGAGGTCCACAAAAGTCAAAATGGATCATGCAAAATCAACACAGCTTTTTTAATACCTATCATTCATTCTCATGAATTGGATCTGTACTACCTGATTTGTCCAAACTCCTGTAAAATCATATTCAAGGAAGCTTTCAAGGTTCACTGACTTTTAGAGCTTATGCTAAATTGGATGATACTTTTTATTACTGAAGTATTATACTATTAGACTATACTAATCCAATCTTAGATAACAAAGTGTGGAGCTGGATGAACATAGCAGGCCAAGCAGCTTCTCAGGACTACAAAAGCTGACATTTCGGGCGTAGACCGTTCATCAGAATGGGGGAATGGGGAGAGGGTTCTGGAATAAATAGGGAGAGAGGGGGAGGTGGACTGAAGATGGAGAGAAAAGGAGATAGGTGGAAAGGAGAATATAGGTGGGGAGGTAGGGAGGGGATAGGTCAGTCCAGGGAAGACGGACAGGTCAAGGAGGCGGGATGAGGTAGTAGGTAGGAAATGGAGGTGCGGCTAGAGGTGGGAGGAAGGGATGGGTGAGAAGAAGAGCAGGTTAGGGAAGCAGAGACAGGCTGGTCTGGTTTTGGGATGCAATGGGGGGAGGGGAAGAGCTGGGCTGGTTTTGGGATGCAGTGGGGGAAGGGGAGATTTTGAAGCTTATGAATATTAAGCAGATGTTCACCGGCACATCTGCCAATGTGGTATACTGTATCCACTGTACCCAGTGTGGCTTCCTCTACTTTGGGGAAACCAAGCAGAGGCTTGGGGACCACGTTGCAGAACACCTCTGCTTGGTTCGCAATAAAAGACTGCACCTCCCAGTCGCGAACCATTTTAACTCCCCCCTCCCATTCCTCAGACGACATGTCCATCATGGGCCTCCTGCAGTGCCACAATGATGCCACCCAAAGGTTACAAGAACAGCAACTCATGTTCCGCTTGGGAACCCTGCAGCCCAATGGTATCAATGAGAACTTCACAAGCTTTAAAATCTCCCCCTCCCCCACCGCATCACACAACCAGCCCAGCTCGTCCCTTCCACCCACTGCATCCCAAAACCAGCCCAGCCTGTCTCCGCCTCCCTAACCTGTTCTTCCTCTCACCCATCCCTTCCTCCCACCTCAAGCCGCACCCCCATTTCCTACCTACTAACCTCATCCCACCTCCTTGACCTGTCCATCTTCCCTGGACTGACCTATCCCCTCCCTACCTCCCCACCTATACTCTCCTCTCCACCTATCTTCTTTTCTCTCCATCTTCAGTCCGCCTCCCCCTCGGTCCCTATTTATTCCAGAACCCTGTTCACATCCCCCTCTCTGATGAAGGGTCTACGCCCGAAACATCAGCTTTTGTGCTCCTGAGATGCTGCTTGGCCTGCTGTGTTCATCCAGCTCCACACTTTGTTATCTTGGATTCTCCTGCATCTGCAGTTCCCATTATCACCTGCAATATCTTGCCAGGATTGTTTTGGGAGCATCCTCTAAACTTGTGATCTCTTTCAGCTTTAAAGAGATAAGAACAAGGGCAGCCGACAAAGAAACAAAGAAACTAGAAGTTTTACTCTAACTCATGCCCATCCTGTCTGTGAGCTATATATATTCTCCTTCATTATCACTGGATCAAAATTCTGAAGTTCTCGTAGCACCTTAATAACATCTAACATCACATGTACAACAGGGATTTGAGGCAGCAGCTCACTCCATCATCCCTTTGACAATTAGGGACTGACAGTAAATTCTGGCCTTGCCATCGACACATTTATCCTCTGAATAAATAAAAATGCAGTTAGTCAATCTACTTGTGCTAACAGCACATTTGGTTTTCATTTAAGATTTTGTGCTTATGACCAACTTATTTGTTTATAGATTCTTTTGTCCATTCATTTTACCACAGATATCGTTTAGGACAAGTCATCATTTTGATGGTATGAAGTGTATTTTACCCATTAACAACATTATCTTCTACTGCCTCTTTTCCGTATCTGGTCACTTCAAGCCTAAAAAGGGACATAATATTCAAGTTTTCAAAAATATACATAGGTTTATAACCAATAAATGTGTCAGCCTATGTAATCCACATAATAAATTAATTATTCTTTAATTCTATTATTCTTTCATTGTTTGCACTTAATGACTAGTTCATTTCCAGAATTTTCTAATCTGTTTTGTTGTAATATCCAGGGTTTTTCCAATCATCGAGGGTTAGGTTGCATTTTCATGTCCTTTGTCAGAAAAAGGAAAGAACAACTTTCAACAAACTAGCTTTCCATCATTTTCTGATAAGTCTTGTGTTGAGCAGAGAAGTGGTACACAAATCAGATGCAAACTTTTCTTAGGTCAGCTCCACTTCCCAACTAATTGCAGCTCAAAGCAAGCCAACAAAAAACTAAACAATCATGAAGAAAAAAAGATAAAACATGAAGGCTCTGAAAAGAAAGTTTAAAACAATTAAAAAAAGCTAGGTCCACAAATCAGCCACTGAATTTAAGATCAACTGTTGTTGATCCATATGATAGTGCATATGATTGTTCTCCATATGATAGTGCAAACATCACTAAAATAAACAAAAAAAAGAATCAAGCAACAACTCATCCCACCCTTGCAGTCTGGACTCGAACTACAAGATTTTATATGTCTATGTCTATATTTTTCTATCCATAATGTTTGTGTCAAATTGTCTGTTTTTGTGTCACAGATTTGTGAACGCACGTGCGCTCGCTTATTGAGGATTTTAAAGGGGTGTATCTTCAACTGCACAGCAGCAATAAGTAACCCCTTTGTCATTTTATAAAAAATAAGTTTACTTACAATGAAGTTATTTTCCTGTTGATGACGAAAGCTTTGTATTAAATAGCAAGACAAATTGATCATTCAGTGGCTTAATTAGGTAGATAAATCTGTGATAGCTTATGGAATAGTGGGGCTTGATTGTCAGCATTCTCCTTCCGACCTAACTCAGACACACCACTCAGGTTTAGGCATGGCACCATATTGTGCACAAGGGAGAATCACATGGATGTCATAGAGAGTTCAAACGTCTGAATGACAGAGAATGTATATAAACCCAGGCAGTGATTAAGCCAGGCAGCACAAGCGGTCCTCTCCTTCCTCTCCCTACCACCCCAATAAAACAGATAGAGGAAGAAATCCAGGCTGAAAGGAAATCTGTTTCCAACCCAACTTTCATAGGAATGCACAGCATGCATCACCAGAAGTGATTGCAAGGTCAGTTAAATCCACCTCCTAAGCTCAGTGCCGGTATCCATCCCCTACCCTGGCAATCAGGACTTTGAGGCTAAACTGCCTCTTCTAGCTCTGTTTCTCAACAATTTTAGTTAGCTCTGCTGTTTAGCAGCTTTTGGTAAACCTTTTTCTTCTTAATTACTCATTTATTTAAACTGAAAATCATAGTTGTTGTTGAGCT